>NC_052082.1:37110238-37205493 GCF_015852505.1 Tachyglossus aculeatus
GAGGAGTTTCTGCGTGATGCGCAGATTGATTGGTAGCCACTGGAGATTTTTGAGGAGGGGAGTAATATGCCCAGAGCGTTTCTGGACAAAGATAATCCGGGCAGCAGCATGAAGTATGGATTGAAGTGGAGAGAGACACGAGGATAGGAGATCAGAGAGAAGGCTGGTGCAGTAGTCCAGAAGGGATAGGATGAGAGCTTGAATGAGCAGGGTAGCGGTATGGATGGAGAGGAAAGGGCGGATCTTGGCAATGTTGCGGAGCTGAGACCGGCAGGTTTTGGTGACGGCTTGGATGTGAGGGGTGAATGAGAGAGCGGAGTCGAGGATGACATCAAGGTTGCGGGCTTGCGAGACGGGAAGGATGGTAGTGCCGTCAACAGAGATGGGAAAGTCAGGGAGAGGACAAGGTTTGGGAGGGAAGACAAGGAGTTCAGTCTTCGACATGTTGAGCTTTAGGTGGCGGGCAGACATCCAGATGGAGATGTCCTGAAGGCAGGAGGCGATGCGAGCCTGGAGAGAGGGGGAGAGAGCAGGGGCAGAGATGTAGATCTGGGTGTCATCAGGGTAGAGATGATAGTTGAAGCCGTGGGAATGAATGAGGTCACCAAGGGAGTGCGTGTAGATTGAGAACAGAAGGGGACCAAGCACTGAACCTTGGGGAACCCCCACAGTAAGAGGATGGGAGGGGGAGGAGGAGCCTGCAAAAGAGACTGAGAAAGAACGACCGGAGAGATAAGAGGAGAACCAGGAGAGGACGGAGTCTGTGAAGCCAAGGTCAGATAGCGTGTTGAGGAGAAGGGGGTGGTCCACAGTGTCAAAGGCTGCTGAGAGGTCGAGGAGGATTAGGACAGAGTATGAGCCAATGGATTTGGCAAGCAGGAGGTCATTGGTGACCTTTGAGAGGGCAGTTTCCGTGGAATGAAGGGGACGGAAGCCAGACTGGAGGGGGTCGAGGAGAGAGTTGTTGTTGAGGAATTCTAGGCAGCGCGTGTAGACAACTCGTTCAAGGAGTTTGGAAAGGAATGGTAGGAGGGATATGGGGCGATAACTAGAAGGCGAGGTGGGGTCAAGAGAGGGTTTTTTTAGGATGGGAGAGACATGGGCATGTTTGAAGGCAGAGGGGAAGGAACCAGTGGAGAGTGAGCGGTTGAAGATGGAAGTTAAGGAGGGGAGAAGGGATGGAGCGAGAGATTTCATGAGATGAGAGGGAATGGGGTCAGAAGCACAGGTGGCCGGAGTAGCACTTGAGAGGAGGGAGGAGAGCTCCTCTGAGGATACTGCTGGGAAAGATGGGAGAGTAGCAGAGAGTATTGAGAGCCGGGTGGTTGGAGAAGGGGGGGAAGAGACTTTGGGGAGGTCAGACCTGATGGATTTAATTTTGTTAATGAAGTAGGAGGCCAGATCTTTGGGGGTGAGGGAAGGAGGAGGGGGAGGAACCGGGGGCCTGAGAAGGACCTCGTAGCTCAAGGGGAGGCAGATGGTGGTGTAGTGGTCGTAGGACATGGCATTGAGGACCAACAACTCTGAGCAGGCAAACCAGACTTCGGAGAAGACCTGGGTGGCACAGTCCAGGAGGGAGATTATACGGTCGGTCAGTGGGTTGCGGAGACAGTGACGGAGATGTAGCAGAGGTCGAGGACGGACAGGTTCCTGAGGAAGAAGTACATGGGAGCGTGGAGGCGTCGGTCAAGGGCGGTGACGGCGACGATGAGGATAGTCTTCGTCAGGGCCGCCAGCAAGACCAGGGACGTGGACCAGCTGCAGCTCCCGGACCTCCAAGAATCCCAGAAGAAGGAATTCCCACACCGTGGAGATGTTGGTTATTGGTAAGTGATGATGACTCCCTGCACACGACAATTACCTTGATGAGGTGAAGAAATCAACAGGGGTTTTGCCGGTGAGTCTAGGGGAGCAGCAACCTATGGTATATTGGAAGAGAGTTGTCAATTACAAAATGACCTAGAAACTTGGTCAAAGACTTCCACGTCACTAGGAGCGAATTCCCAAGGAGGATTGACACCATAATTCTCCAAGTGGCGACAACAAGATGACAAAGACCTAAGAGGTGAAAGCAGTCACAGTAATAGTAGCAGTAATAGCAGCAAACGCCCTAGTAGAAGTTGTAGGATCGATCAATGAAGAAATTAAGAAACTGTAGTTTGTGAGCATTTACTGTGTGCAGAGCACTGTACTAAATACTTGGGAGAATACAATGTAACAGAGTTGGTAGACATGTCCCTTGCCCACAACAACCTTACAGTCTAAAGGGGGTTAAAGATGTTAATATAAAATAAATTACAGATATGTACAGAGACTATAAGATCGTTTTGGGTAGAGAGTAAGCATGTTGTATTATTAGAATAATAATGATGATGACATTTATTAAGTGCTTACTATATGCAAAGCAGTGTTCTATGCCCTGGGGAGGTTGCAAGGTAATCAGGTTGTCCCACGGGGGGCTCACAGTCTTAGTCCTCATTTTACAGATGACGTAACTGAGGAACTGAGAAATTAAGTGACTTGCCCAAAGTCACAGAGCTGACATTTGGCAGAGCCTGGATTTGAACCCATGAACTCTGACTCCAAAGCCCGTGCTCTTTTCACTGAGCCACGCTGCTTCTCTTGTTATACTGTACTCTCCCAAGCATTAGTACAGTGCTCTACACTCCGAGCTCTGCTCTGAGCTCAATAAATATTCATTCATTCAATCGGGTTGATTGAGCACTTACTATGTGCAGAGTACTAAGCTGATTAACTGACTGATAATAATAATAACGGTGTTTATCGAGCTCTCGGCGGACACATAAGGCAAGGATATACCAAACCTACAAGGCAACCTGAAGGACCCAAATTCCTTCTCACACACAAAATTACAGGTAAACATACATGTATCCAAACACATAATGCCCTCACATGTATTCCCTCTCAGTCACAGACCGGGGTTCTCCCACAGAATGACAGTTGCACAGAGTCATTCGTATTTATCGAGTGCTTCCTGGGTACAGAGCACCGTGCTAATCACTTGGGAGAATACAATACAAACAAGTAGGTAGACACATAAACACATAAGTGTATCTAGTCACTCATTCGGCTCTTCCTTGACCCCAAACCTGTTCCCTAGGGAGAGATGGAGAACATTCCCCACTGTTCCCTACCTAGATGTCCCCCTTCTTTAAAGTCTGGGATTTGATCCCTGGTTTTCCAACCCTGCCCTGAGCATGCGCACACACACGTGCGCACAAACACACGCACAGCTGCGGGCCCAGGGAATCCGATTGCAGCTGTCTCTATACCAGGGAAACGAACTGCAGAGAGAATTACATACGTCGCCTCGTGCTTGGCAGAGGGCTGGGAGAAATGATTAATCGATGGTATTTACCAATGCTTCCTGTGTGTGGAGCACTAGACTAAAGCGTTCAGGAGAGGACAATCCAACAGAGTTGGTAGACACGTTCCCTGACTACAACGAGCTGACAATCTAGGGGGATGGAAAGATGACGGGGCGTTTATGAGGGGACGATGGAGGGAGGATGGAGGGACAATGGAGCGGTGATGGAGGGATGATGGAGGGCCGATGGAGGGCTGATGAAGGGATTTCAGCGAGACGATGGAGGGGGTGTCCTGGAGTAAATAGCAGATGAGTGCTGGTCCAGGTACAAAGACCATGCGGCTGAGAACCTGAGCGGAGGAAGTGATTCTAGTACTAGTGGCTTGTTCTGTGGCACCTGCCACTGTCTCATCCCTGCTGAAGCCTGCTTTCTGCTCCTACAAACCCTCCTGCAATGCAGACCTGGTCCGAACTTCAACCTGGGGGACGAGTACGAGATTCTCCACAGACTCACTACGGGCTGCTGGCCTCTCTTCGCCCTTCCATCCTCACCCCAGGGTGCACTCACCAGGGCAGCGTAGGGCTGGGGGTCACCGACGTCTGCCAGGCTGGGCTAGGCCCCTGTCACCCCTCTCACTGCTGGGTTTGGTCAGCCAAGGAGGTACATCTAGGAGCCCTCAGCCCCGCTCCGCTCTCCCACGGACATTGACATACTTCTGCAGATGGACCCCGTCCCCAAAGATAAAGCAGCCACCGCTCTGAGGATAATACCTGGAGGTCCGGATCGGGGCCCAAAAGAAGTGAAGTGACTTGCCCAATGTCACACACCAGATAAGTGGCAGACCTGGGATTAGAACCCAGGTCCTCTTGAATCCCTGGTCCATGCTCCTTACACTGACATCATTTTTAATATAGAGAAACTGTGATTCTCACCCTAGTCATCCAGTTCCCTATTGAAATTTCCCTCACATGTCTCCTGCTCCTCTCCGGAGTCTCCGGGCCTGTTCCGGGCTGGGGAGCACCGACCTCTGCTGAGAGGCTCACTCCATCTCGTCGGTCCTGGACGCTGACGGTGATGACAGGCGAGGGGTGAGAGCTGTCAGTATCCTTGCTCCCCTTCTTGGCTCTCCAGAGGCCTGCACCGTCCCCTCAAACGATGTCCCGGTTATTTCCTGGGGGATTCCCTGTGGGAGGACGGGCCCTGGGCTCCGCTGAGACAGCTGATTGTCCGGGAATCTCGGAAAGGCCCGGATCGTGGGCTCTCAGTGGTCCCGGCCCCCACAAGCTAAATGACTGTCCGGCCCCACGTGGTTCCCACTCTGGGACTCCTTCCTGTGACAACATCAAGAGACTAATCATCATTCCCTTTCTGTGATTAATAATAGCGTTCTGGTTAAGCTCTGAGGTTTGGAGCTTCAATCCATGCCAGAGCTTGGCACCTTCTGAAATCTGCAGCAATCCATCTTAGACATTGCCTTCTAGACTGTGAGCTCATCATGGGCAGGGAATGGGAATATGTCTACCAACCCTCTGATAATGTTATATCGTACTCTCCCAATCGCTTAGTGAATGCAAAGTGTATGAACTTGAAAAGGAGAAATTCGTTTCCTACAGATACTCCTCCTGTTTAGTAGTTCACTTCAGGCCCTCAAGGCCTCTGAAATGAGAATGAATAGAGTATACTGGTGGTGAAAGGGAGAAATTTGTTTCATGCAAAAAAAACAACAACATCTGCTTTGATTTCTCTCCATATGGTCTTCAGGCCTAAAAAGAAAATACGCTAAGCTAAGCTAAGCTTAGCGCTTAGCATATTAATAAATATGATTGATATGCATTATTTCATTCATTCATTCATTCAATCATATTTATTGGGCGCTTACTGTGTGCAGAGCACTGTACTAAGCGCTTGGGAAATACATGTCGGCAACGTATAGAGACGGTCCCTACCCAACAATGGCTCTTAAATCCTCATTCTGCAGAAAAGGGAACCAAGGACCAGAAAAGTTAAGTGAATTATCCAAGGGCACAGAGCAGGTACATGGCAGAGCCACCTATCTGCATTCTCCATTCCTCCCAAGCTCACCATCTCCTTCCCAACTCCCCCCACTCAGACCCATACCTCACCTCCTTTCCCTAGCTTGGAATTCCCTCTCCTTTCATATCCACCCGACCACAGGGCTTCCCATATTCAAAACTCCTTCCCAAAACTCTATTAAATACATGGAACTTTATCTGATTATTTCTTCATAATGGTAAGTGGTAAGTGTTTACTATATTCTAGGGACCCGTCTAAGCACTGAAGAACATACAAGCTAGTCAGATTGGACATAGTCCCTGTCCCACAGAGGACTTCCAGTATTAATCCCCATTTTACAGATGAGGTAGTTGAGGCAAGAAGTGAAATGACTTGCCCAAGGTTACATGGCAGACAAGTGGTGGAGGAAGAATTAGAACTCATGTCCTCTGACTCCCAGGTCCATGCTCTATCAACTGGGCTGTGCTGCTTCCCTGTGTTTCCCTGTCTCAGGGCGCTTAATTGTTTCAGTCTGGGCCCGTGTAAAAACAAAACCTTCTCCTTAATAGTAATAATAACAATAATAATAATTGTGGTATTTGATAAGCGTTTATTATGTGCCAGGCACTGTACTAAGCACTGGAGTGGATAGAAGCAAATTGGGTCATACTAGTCCCTGTCTCACATGGGCTCACAGTCTCAACCCCCATTTCACTGATGAGGGAACTGAGGTCGAGAGAAGTGAGATCAATGAATCAATCGTATTTATTGAGCGCTTACTGTGTGCAGAGCACTGTACTAAGCGCTTGGGAAGTACAAGTTGACAACTTATAGAAACAGTCCCTACGCAACAGTGGGCTCACAGTCTAAAAGGGGGAGACAGAGAACAAAACCAAACATACTAACAAAATAAAATAAATAGAATAGATATGTACAAGTAAAATAAATAAATGGAGTAATAAATATGTACAAACATATATACATATATACAGGTGCTGTGAGGGAGGGAAGGAGGTAAGATGAGGGGGATGGAGAGGGGGACGAGGGGGAGAGGAAGGAAGGGGCTCAGTCTGGGAAGGCCTCCTGGAGGCGGTGAGCTCTCAGCAGGGCCTTGAAGGGAGGAAGAGAGCTAGCTTGGCGGATGGGCAGAGGGAGGGCATTCCAGGCCACGGGGATGACGTGGGCCGGGGGTCGATGGCGGGACAGGCGAGAACGAGGCACGGTGAGGAGATTAGCGGCGGAGGAGCGGAGGGTGCGGGGTGGGCTGTAGAAGGAGAGAAGGGAGGTGAGGTATGAGGGGGCGAGGTGATGAAGAGCCTTGAAGCAGAGGTTGAGTAGTTTCTGCCTGATGCGCAGATTGATTGGTAGCCACTGGAGATTTTTGAGCAGGCGAGAAACATGTCCAGAGCGTTTCTGGACAAAGACAATCCGGGCAGCAGCAAGAAGTATGGATTGAAGCGGAGAGAGACACGAGGATGGGAGATCATAGAGAAGGCTGATGCAGTAGTCCAGACGGGATAGGATGAGAGCTTGAACGAGCAGGGTAGCGGTTTGGATGGAGAGGAAAGGGCGGATCTTGGCAATGTTGCGGAGCTGAGACCGGCAGGTTATGGTGACGGCTTGGATGTGAGGGGTGAATGAGAGAGCGGAGTCGAGGATGACACCAAGGTTGTGGGATTGTGAGACGGGAAGGATGGTAGTGCCGTCAAAAGAGATGGGAAAGTCAGGGAGAGGGCAGAGTTTGGGAGGGAAGACAAGGAGTTCAGTCTTGGACATGTTGAGTTTTAGGTGGCGGGCAGACATCCAGATGGAGATGTCCTGAAGGCAGGATGAGGTGCGAGCCTGGAGAGAGGGGGAGAGAGCAGGGGCAGAGATGTAAATCTGGGTGTCATCAGCGTAGAGATGATAGTTGAAGCCGTGGGAGCGAATGAGAGGCCCGCCCGCCATCACACCGCGAGACGCCCGGGACTCCGTTCCCGAGAGGCCCGCCCGCCATCACACCGCGAGGCCTTGCTGCTCCCGGAAGGATCCTCTCCTCAGAGCGCCGCCATAGACGCCCGGGACTCCGTTCCCGAGAGGCCCGCCCGCCATCACACCGCGAGACGCCCGGGACTCCGTTCCCGAGAGGCCCGCCCGCCATCACACCGCGAGGCCTTGCTGCCATGCCCATCACCCCCGCCAGCTCTTCCGTACATTCAACTCCCTTCTCAGGCCCCCGGTTCCTCCCCCTCCTCCTTCCCTCACCCCCAACGATCTGGCCTCCTACTTCATTAAAAAAATTAAATCCATCAGGTCCGACCTCCCCAAAGTCTCTTCCCCCCTCTCTCCAACCCCCCGGCTCTCAACACTCTCTGCTACTCTCCCATCCTTCCCAGCGGTATCCTCAGAGGAACTCTCCTCCCTCCTCTCAAGTGCTACTCCGGCCACCTGTGCTTCTGACCCCATTCCCTCTCATCTTATGAAATCTCTCGCTCCATCCCTTCTCCCCTCCTTAACTTCCATCTTCAACCACTCACTCTCCACTGGTTCCTTCCCCTCTGCCTTCAAACATGCCCATGTCTCTCCCATCCTAAAAAAACCCTCTCTTGACCCCACCTCACCTTCTAGTTATCGTCCCATATCCCTCCTACCATTCCTTTCCAAACTCCTTGAACGAGTTGTCTACACGCGCTGCCTAGAATTCCTCAACAACAACTCTCTCCTCGACCCCCTCCAGTCTGGCTTCCGTCCCCTTCATTCCACGGAAACTGCGCTCTCAAAGGTCACCAATGACCTCCTGCTTGCCAAATCCAACGGCTCATACTCTGTCCTAATCCTCCTCGACCTCTCAGCTGCCTTTGACACTGTGGACCACCCCCTTCTCCTCAACACGTTATCTGACCTTGGCTTCACAGACTCCGTCCTCTCCTGGTTCTCCTCTTATCTCTCCGGTCGTTCTTTCTCAGTCTCTTTTGCAGGCTCCTCCTCCCCCTCCCATCCTCTTACTGTGGGGGTTCCCCAAGGTTCAGTGCTTGGTCCCCTTCTGTTCTCAATCTACACTCACTCCCTTGGTGACCTCATTCGCTCCCACGGCTTCAACTATCATCTCTACGCTGATGACACCCAGATCTACATCTCTGCCCCTGCTCTCTCCCCCTCCCTCCAGGCTCGCATCTCCTCCTGCCTTCAGGACATCTCCATCTGGATGTCCGCCCGCCACCTAAAGCTCAACATGTCGAAGACTGAGCTCCTTGTCTTCCCTCCCAAACCTTGTCCTCTCCCTGACTTTCCCATCTCTGTTGACGGCACTACCATCCTTCCCGTCTCACAAGCCCGCAACCTTGGTGTCATCCTCGACTCCGCTCTCTCATTCACCCCTCACATCCAAGCCGTCACCAAAACCTGCCGGTCTCAGCTCCGCAACATTGCCAAGATCCGCCCTTTCCTCTCCATCCAAACCGCTACCCTGCTAATTCAAGCTCTCATCCTATCCCGTCTGGACTACTGCACTAGCCTTCTCTCTGATCTCCCATCCTCGTGTCTCTCTCCACTTCAATCCATACTTCATGCTGCTGCCCGGATTATCTTTGTCCAGAAACGCTCTGGACATATTACTCCCCTCCTCAAAAACCTCCAATGGCTACCGATCAATCTGCGCATCAAGCAGAAACTCCTCACCCTGGGCTTCAAGGCTCTCCATCACCTCGCCCCCTCCTACCTCACCTCCCTTCTCTCCTTCTACTGCCCAGCCCGCACCCTCCGCTCCTCCACCACTAATCTCCTCACTGTACCTCGCTCTCGCCTGTCCCGCCATCGACCCCCGGCCCACGTCATCCCCCGGGCCTGGAATGCCCTCCCTCTGCCCATCCGCCAAGCTAGCTCTCTTCCTCCCTTCAAGGCCCTGCTGAGAGCTCACCTCCTCCAGGAGGCCTTCCCAGACTGAGCCCCTTCTTTCCTCTCCCCCTCGTCCCCCTCTCCATCCCCCCGTCTTACCTCCTTCCCTTCCCCACAGCACCTGTATATATGTATATATGGTTGTACATATTTATTACTCTATTTATTTATTTATTTATTTATTTTACTTGTACATTTCTATCCTACTTATTTTATTTTGTTGGTGTGTTTGGTTCAGTTCTCTGTCTCCCCCTTTTAGACTGTGAGCCCACTGTTGCGTAGGGACTGTCTCTATGTGATGCCAATTTGTACTTCCCAAGCGCTTAGTACAGTGCTCTGCACATAGTAAGCGCTCAATAAATACGATTGATTGATTGATTGATTGCTATAATTTTGTACTCTCCTAATTGCTTAGTAGTATTCTGCACACAGTAAGAACTTAATAAACATGATTAATTGATTAGGATACGTTTTCTGGTTAGCATTAGGGTAAGGGCTAGATCTAGGGTTAGGGTTTGGGTTAGGTTTAGGATTAAGGTTTGGGTTTGGGCTAAGGTTTGGACTAGGTTTAGGTTTAGGGTTAGGGTTAGGGTTTGGTGGGGTTAGGGTTGAGGTTAGGGCCAAGGCTAGAGTTAAGATTAGTGTTAGATTTAGGGTTAGGGTTATGGCTAGGGCTAATGTTGGGTTTAAGACTAGGGTTAGGATTAGGGTTATCACTATGGTTAGGGTTAGAGTTGGGTTTAGTGATAGGATTAGGATTAAGAATAGGATTAGAAATAGGCATAGGGTTAAGAAAAACAGCAGGATCAAGTCAGGGCAATGCGGAAGGGAGTGGGAGTAGAGGAAAGCGGGCTTAGTTAGGGAAGGCCTCTTGGAAATGTGACTTCAATAAGGCTTTGAAGGGGCGATGAGTCATTGTCTGATTTGAGGAGGGAGGGTGTTCCTGGCCAGAGGCAGAGTGTGGGTGAGGGGTCAATGGCGAAATAGATCAATTAATCCATCAATCATATTTATTGAGCGCTTACTGTGTGCAGGGCACTGTACTACCCTCTGCCCATCTGCCAAGCTAGATCTCTTCCTCCCTTCAAGGCCCTACTGAGAGCTCACCTATTCCAAGAGGCCTTCCCAGACTGAGCCCTTTCCTTCCTCTCCCCCTCGTCCCCCTCTCCATCACCCCCCATCTTACCTCCTTCCCTTCCCCACAGCACCTGTATATATGTATATATGTTTGTACATATTTGTTACTCTATTTATTTATTTATTTATTTTACTTGTACATATCTATTCTATTTATTTTATTTTGTTAGTATGTTTGGTTTTGTTCTCTGTCTCCCCCTTTTAGACTGTGAGCTCACTGTTGGGTAGGGACTGTCTCTATATGTTGCCAATTTGCACTTCCCAAGCGCTTAGTACAGTGCTCTGTACACAGTAAGCGCTCAATAAATACGATTGATGATGATGATGGAAGTACAAGTTGGCAACATATAGAGACGGTCCCTACCCAACAGTGGGCTCACAGTCTGGAAGGGGGAGACAGAGAACAAAACCAACCATGTTAACAAAATAAAATAAATAGAATAGATATGTACAAGTAAAATAAATAAATAAATAGAGTAATAAATATGTACAAACATATATACATATATACAGGTGCTGTGGGGAAGGGAAGGAGGTAAAACGGTGGGGATTAGAAGCCTAGTATTAGAGAACCAAGGTGTGCAAGCTGGGTTAGAAGGAGAATAGCGAGGTGAGGTAGGAGAGGACATGGTGATTAAATACTGTAAAGAAAACTGGGAGGAGTTTATATTTGATGCAAGGTGGATGGGAAATCACTGGAATTTTTGAGGAGTGGGGAAATATATCCTGACCCCAACCTTAACGCTAACTATAATCCTAGTCTCAGGACTAGGCCAAGTCCTAACCCTGACCCTAAGCCTTACTCTGACTAACCCTAACCCTAACCCTAACCTTTACCGTAATTATAGTCCTAGCACTAGGACTGGTCCTAACCCTAAACCTAACAATAACCCTAACCCTAACCCCTTTCCATAACCCTAAACCTAGGACTAATCCTAAACATAATAATAATAATAATAGCAATAACAATAATAATAATAATAATAATAATAGTATATGTTAAGTGCTTACTAAGTGCCAAGCACCGTTCTAAGCACTGGGGAGGTTACAAAGTGATCAGGTTGTCCCATGGGGGGCTCACAGTTTTAATTGCCATTTTACAGATGAGAGAACTGAGGCACAGAGAAGTTAAGTGACTTGCCCAAAGTCACACAGCTGACAGTTGGCAGAGCTGGGATTTGAACCCATGACCTCTGACTCCAAAGCCCGTGCTCTTTCCACTAACCTTAACCATTGAAGTTAGCCCTAACCCTAGCCATAGCACTGTCCCTTAGGCCTAATCCTAACCCTATATCAAACACTAACCCTAATCCTAACCCTAGATTAAACCTAACCCTAACTCTAACCCTAGCCCTAGCCTTAAACTTTACCTTAACCCTAATCCTAAACTTAAAAATAAATCAAGCCCTAGGCCTAGCTCTAACCCTAATCTTAACACTAGCCCCTTAACCCTAACACTAACCTGACAACTAACCCTGTCCCTATGTTTTATTCTACTCCCAGACCCAACACTAAACCTAACCCTAAAAGTAGTTCTATCCTTAAACTTAATGCAATATTTAACACTAACCCTATTCATAACCCTAACCCTAGCAGTAGCCCAAACCCTAACCTTAAACTTAACCCTAACCCTAACCCTAACCCCAGCCCAAACGTAACCCAAACACTAGCCCTAGCCCTAATCTTAATTCTAACCATAACCTTATCCCCTAAACCTAGCCCTAACCCTAAGCCTTACCTTATCACTAGCCCTAACCCTTGCCCTAAGCACTAGCCCTAACCCTAATACTAGCCCTAGGCCCAATGGTAACGCTCAAAATGAGCCTAGACCTAACCCAAACTCTAAAACTAACCCTAACCCTAAATCTAGCCGTATGGCTCAGTGGAAAGAGCCCGGGCTTTGGAGTCAGAGATCATGGGTTCAAATTCCGGCTCTGCCAACTGTCAGCTGTGTGACTTTGGGCATGTCACTTAACTTCTCTGGGCCTCAGTTACCTCATCTGCAAATGGGGATAAAAACTGTGAGCTTCCCGTGGGACAACCCGATCACTTGGTAACTTTCAAGCGCTTAGAATAGTGCTTTGCACATAGTAAGCACTTAACAAATACCATCATTATTATTATTATCTAGCCGTAAATGTGGCTCTACTCCTAGCCATAGTCCTACTCCTAGCTCTACCATTATTCCTACCACTAACACTAACCCTAATAGTAACAGGAAACCCAAACCTAACCCTAAACCTAGCCCTAATATTAACTCTGATCCTATCCCTTACCCCAGGCCTATTCACAACCCTAGCCCTACCACCAATGTTAACCCTAATCCTAACCATGATTCTAAATTTAACCCTATCCCTAGACCTATCTCTAGCCTAAACCCTGACCTAAACCTTGCACTACCTCTAATAATTATGGTATTTGTTAAGCACTTACAATGTGCCAAGCACTGTTCTTGGAATAATCAGACTGTCCCTCATGGAGCTCATGTGCTCTTTCCACTAAGCCACGTTGTCCTAGAGTTAATACTAAACCTAACCCTGACTCTGTGGAGACATACCTAGGTAACCCTAGATAACCCTATCCCTACCCCTAACCCTGACATTAATCTTATCCCTAAACCTAATTCCAACCTTTACACTAAACCTAGCCCTAACTCGAACCCTAATACAAATCCTAGCCTTAACGTGTACTCTAACCATAACTCTAGACCTAATCTAACCCTAACGCTAACCCTAAACCTGAATTGCAACAAAACCCTAAAACTAACCTTAACCCTAACCATAGCCCTAACCCTAGCCTCAACCCTAACCCTACAACTAGCTCTTGCCCTAATCCTAACCCTACACCTAGCTCTTGCTCTTACCTTAACCCAGATCCTAAAACTAACCCAAACTCTAATCCTAGCTCTAACAGTAACTCTAACACTAATAATCCTATCCTTAGCTCTAACCCTCAACCTAACTCTAGCCCTAACCTTAAACCTAACCCTAACACAAACCTTCTCCTTAACCGTAACCTTAGCCTTAGTCCTAGCACTATCTCTAAGCCCTAGCCTTAACCTTAATCCTAATCTTAATGCTAAACTTCACCATAACCCTAACCCTAACCCAAAACCTGATTCTAATCCCAACTCTAATGCTAGAACTAGGCCCAGCCCAAACTTTAACATTAATCCTAGACCTAAGGCCTAACCTTGGGCCTAACGCTCACCCTAAACCTAACGTCAACTCTATGCCTAACTGCAATCCTAAACCCAACATTAGCCTTAATCCTAACCCTAACTTCAACCCAAAGCCCAACCCTAACCTAACCCTAAGGCTAACACAATCTCTGATACTAAAACAGTCCTAAATTTAAATCTAACCCAAACCCTTACCCTATAGCTAGCCCAAACCCTTGACCAAACCTTAACTTTGGCCTAACCCTAACTATAACACTATCTTTATCCCTAACTCTAGCCCTAAACCAGCCCTAGCCCTATCCTTATTTCTAACTCTATCCCTGGCCCTAACTTCTAACCCTAACCCTAACCATAACCCTAAACCTAAACCTAATGCTAAACCTGATCCTAACACTAAAAGTAATTGTAATGCTAACCCTAATGGTAACTCTAACTTCAACTCTAACCCGTGTCCTAGGCCTAAATCTAGCCCTAGCCTTAACTCTACCCCTCACCCTAACCTTAACCATAATCCTAACCATAACCCTAGCCCTAGGCCTAGTCCTAGACGTAACCATGACCCTAGCCTTATGATTACTGTTAAGACTAAAAGTAATTCTAGCCCTAACACAAACTCTAAACCTGACTGCAACCCTAATCTTAACCTTAGCCTGAACCCTAACCCTGACCCTAAACCTAACCTTATCCCAAACCTAGCCCTAGTGCTAATGCAAATCATAACCCTAAAACTAATTCTAGCCCTACTCTTAACTCTAGCCCTATCCCCAACCCTAACCGAACCATAGTCATAACCCTAACCCTAATTTTAACCATAAACTTAAAACCTAAACCCAATCCTAAAACTAATCCTAACCACATCATCAAACCTAACCATCACCCTAACCCTAAACCTATTCCTACTCCTGTCCTTAACCATAACCCTAAACCTACTCCTAATCCTGTCCCTAACCCTAACCCTCATCCTCAACCTCACTGTAACCCTTGCCCTAACCCTCACTCAAATTTTAGTCCTAAAACTTACTCTAATCCTATCACTAACCTTAGCTTTAACACTCACCCTAATCCAAAGCCTATATCTAGCTCTAGCCCTACTGCAAACCCTAACTGTGCCATAATGGAACGATACAGAGAAGATTAGCATGGCCCCTGCGCATGGATGACACGCAAATTCGTGAAGCGTTCCATATTTTTACATATTTATTACTCTATTTATTTATTTATTTATTTATTTTACTTGTACCTATCTATTCTATTTATTTTATTTTGTTAGTACGTTTGGTTTTGTTCTCTGTCTCCCGCTTCTAGACTGTGAGCCCCCTGTTGGGTAGGGATTGTCTCTATATGTTGCCAGCCTGTCCTTCCCAAGCGCTTAGTACAGTGCTCTGCACACAGTAAGCGCTCAATAAATACGATTGATTGATTGATTGATTAACTCTAACACTATAGCTAACCATAACCCTAGCCCAAACTCTAATCCTATCTTTAAACTTAACCCTAACCTTATCCCTAGCTCTAGCCCTAGCCATAACCATAACTCTAACACCAGCCCCCCATGGCTGCGGAACTTGTCTGAAATCATGTCTGGGTGGGTTCTTGGAGTCCTGAGAATATCGTTCACCCTGTAAGTCTCAAAAGACAAAAAACTGCCTAACCCTAAAAACCTACCCCGAACCTTATCCCTATATTTAACAATCACCCTAACCCAAGTCCTAGCATCAACAAAACCTAAATATGAACACAAACCCTAAAGTAACTCTAACCCAAACTTATCTCTAACTTTAACCTTAGCCCTAGCCATAACACTGATTCTAATCTTAACCCTAAACACAATTGTAAAAATGGCCATGGCTATTGGTATGGCTATATTTCATGTTTAGGGTTAAATTATGATTAGGATTAGGGTTAAGATTAGGGTTAAGATTAGGGCTATGGTGAAGTTTATTGTTAGGTTTAGGGTTGGACTAGGCCTAGTGTTAGGCTTAGTGTTAGGTTCAGAGTTAAAATTAGGGCTAAATTAAGGGCTCAGGGGAGGCCTCAGAATAGGGTTATAGTTATGGTTAGAGTTCTGCTTATGGAAAGCAATAGTGTTAGGGATAGGGTTTTGTTTAGGGTTAAGGGTGAGGTTTAAGGTTAGGGTTAATTTTTCGGGTACAGTTAGAAGTAGAGCTAGGGTTAGGAATTAGCAATAGTCTTAGGGCTAGCACTAGTTTTAGAGTTAGGATTATGTTTAGAATTAGGTTAAGGTTAGGTCAACAGTTAGGTTAAGGTTTAGGATTAGCCTAAATTATTGGCCTGAGAGAGTTGTAGTGTGAATAACAATTTTAAGGTTAGAAGAGTCAAATTTCTAACCCTAACCATAACACTAAACCTCACAATGAGCCAAACCTCAACCCTAACCCCATCTCTACACCTTAACCTAAAGATAACCCTAGGCCTTACCCTAACCCTAATCTTTACCATAGCATTAGGCCTAGCCTTAGGTCTACAACTAATCATCACAATACTAACCTTAAAATAATCTCTTACCGAACCCGTAAACCTAATCCTAACCCAAACCCTAACCCTAAGCACAAACCTTGACCTAAAGCTAACCATGTTCCTACCCGTAGCCCTAGCCCAACTGCTAATCCTAACCATAACCCTGAACCTTACCATAAACCAAACCCCAATACTAATCCTATGTCTACAACTTCTCCTAAAGCTAGCCCTAGGTTTAGCCCTAACGCTAACCATTATCCTAGCCTTAGGACTAGCCTTAAGTAATAATAATAATAAAAATGATGATGATGATGGCGTTTGTTAAGTGCTTACTATGTGTCAAGCACTGTTCTAAGCGCAGGGGGGTTACAAGATATTCAGGTTGTCCCACATGGAGCTCCCAGTTAATCCCCATTTTACAGATGAGGTAACTGAGGCCCAGAGAAGTGAAGTGACTTGCCTAAAGTCACACAGCTGACAAATGGTGGAACTGGGATTAGAATCCACGACCTCTGACTCCCAAGCCTGTGCTCTTTCCACTGAGCCATGCTGCTTCTCTGTTACTAATCATAACACTAACCTTAAAACTATCCCTAAACCTAACCCTAACCCAAATCCTAACCCAAACCCTATCTCTAGGCCCAAACCTAGACCTAACACTAGCCTGAGCCCAACTGCTAATCCTAACCATTAGAGTAAAACTTATCATAAGACAAACTCCAAACCTAGCCCTATCTCTACACCTAATCCTAAATCAAACCCTCAGCCTTAACCTGAACCCTAACCTTAGCTTCAGGCCCAATCCTAACACTGTCCTTAATCCTAACCCTAACCCTGGCCCAGACCTAGACATACCCTTAACCATAAAAATAACACTAGCTCTTAACACTACTGCTAGCCATAGCTATAATACTAACCCTAGGCCCAAAACTATACCTAACACTAACCCTATACTTACCCCTAGCCCGAGCCCAACTGCTAATATCCTAACCATTAGACTAAACCTTAAAATAAGCCAAACCCCAACCTTAATCATATCTCTACACCTAATCCTAAAACAAGCCCTCAGCGTAGCCCTAACCTTAACCATAACGCTAGCCCCAGGCCTCACCCTAACACTATCCTTACCCTAACCCCTAACGCTAGCCCAGACCCAACCAAAACCGTAACCATAAAACTAACACTAGCTCTAACACTACTGATAGCCACAACGTTAACATTAACCCCAACCCTAACCCTAACCCCAATCCTATCCATAGCCCTAATCCTAGCTCAGCCCTAACCCCAAATTTAACGCTAATTCTACGCCTTTCTCTAACTTGAGACAATGACCTGGCCCTAGCCCTAACTCTAACAATAAGCCTAGCCGCATTTTTAACCCTAACCTGAATCCTGGCCCTAACCCTAAAGTTAACAATAAACTTAACCTTAACCTTAACCCTAACATTAGTTCTAACTTTAACCTAAACACTAATCCTAGGTCCAAACCTAATCCTAACGCTAACCCTCTCCCTAACCCTAGATCTAGCCCAATTGCTAAAGCTAAATATAACATTAAACCTCACCATAAGTAAAACCTCAACCCTAACCCTATTTCTACAACTTATCCTAAAACTAGCCTTAGGTCCAGCACTAAGGCCTAGTCTTCATTCTACTATTAATCATAAGCCTAACCTAAAAACTATCCCTAGCTTTAACCCTAAGCCCAACCATAACCCTATCCTGAGGCCCAAACATATACCTAATGCTAGCCTAACTGTGATTCCTACCCGTAACACAAAATCTTACCATCAGCCAAACCCCAGCCCTAACCCTATTTCTACACCTAATCTTAAAACAAGCCCTAGGCCTAGCCCAAACCCTAGTCATAACTCTAGCCCCAGGCCTAAACCTAACCCTAGTCAAAGACCTAACCATAACCTTAATCATAAAACTAACACTAGCCCTAACACTACTGCTAACCCTAGCCCTAACACTAAACCCAACCCTAACCCTAACCCCAATCCTATCCATAACCCCAACTCTAGTGCAGTCCTAACCCCAATCTTAATGCTAACTCTACCCCCATTAATAATGCAAGACATTGCCCTAGCCCTAGCCCCCGTACTGACAATAAGCCCAACAGTATACCTAACCCAAACCCTAACCCTAGCTCTAACTCTAACCTTATCCCTAGAACTAGGCCCAAACCTAGACCTAACGCTAACCCTCTCCCTCTCCCTATCCCTAGCCCAGTTGAAAATCCTAACCATAATACTAAACCTCACCAAAAGCCAAATCTCAACCCTGACCTCATTTCTACACCTTATCCAAAAGCTTGCCCTAGACCTCTCTCTAACTTTAACCATTACCCTAGCTTTAGGCCAAGCATTAATTCTACCACTAATCATAACACTAACCTTGAAACTATCCCTAATGCTAACTATCTAACTATCCCTAACGCTAACTATCCCTAATGCTAACTCTAAACCTAAAGTTAACATTAACCTTAACCCTAATCTTAAATCTACCCTCAAACCTAACCCTAACCTTATCCATAACCCTCATCCTAGGCCTAAAACAAGCCCTAACACTCACCCTAACCCTAAGCCTCACCCTAACCATTACCCTAACCCTAAACATCGCCATAAGCCTAACCTTAAACCTAACCATAGTCCACGCCCTAACCCTTCCCCTATCCACAGCTCTCAGCCTAACCCTAACCCTAAGCCTAAACCTAACCCTAACCCTAACCCTAACCATAACCCTAAATTTAACCCTATCTCTAATCAAAACTTTAATACTAACCGTAGGGCAGATCCTAACCCTAACCCTAATGCTAGCCCTAAAGTCTACCATTAACCCGAACCCTAAGCCTAACTGTAATCCTATCCCTATCCCTAACAGTAATCCTAACCCTAATCCTAATCCCAAATCTAGCCCTAACCCAAAACCAAACCCTAACCTTATGTCTATCTTACCCTTGCCCCAGGCATAGCCTTAATGTTAACACTAATCCTAACCTTAACCCTAACCCTAGCGCTGGTGCTTAACACTAACCCTAACCATAAACTTAACTGCAGCCCTACCATTACCCCAAAACCTAAACCTGACCCTAACCATAGCTCTAGGCCTAGCTCAAACCCTAACTTTTAGACATTCTTAACCCTAAACCTAGACAATACCCTAGCCCTAACCCTAACCCTAGCCCAAAGACTAGTCCTAATATTCCCGTTTGTCCTTCCCGGTAGAGCATTGGAATTCTCAGCTCAATTCTTTAACCAGGTTCATTTGTCCTCTGATTTTAGTTTCCTTCCTTGCTCTGGGTACTTCTAGAGTTACTGCTTTTTCTGCTTCCTGACCTTTTGGAATACTGCACCGCTTTCTTCCTTGATGACATTTTTAATCTTCGTCCACATTTTCTCTGGTTCCTCGTTTGTGAGATTAGGCACCTCAAAATCTATTTTTTTACATGATCCTTAAATACAGGGGGAATATTAGTCGGGTCCTATTTGGGCAGCTGTAAGGCTTGATCTGTTCCCCAATCAGCTCCAGGCCGTGTTTCTGTTGCCAAAATAGAACTCCTCCACCTCTTGATGAAAATAATATAGTCTATTTGATTTTTATGTAGTCCATCTGGTGAAGTCCACGTGTACAGTCACTATTTAGGTTGGATAAAGTAGATGTTGGCGATAAAAAAGTTAATAAATCGTCCCCCAGCTTGATTCTGATTTACAAGGCCATATTTTCTAACAACCTCCATTTCCATTCCATTACCAATTTTTGCATTCTAGTCCCCAGTGATGATCAACACGTCTTGCTTACAGCTTTTACCAATCTCTCTCTGCACTTCACGTAAAATCTACCTATTTCTTTTGGTTCTGCATCTGGTGTCGGGGCCTGAAATATTTTCATACTGAATGGTTCTCCTCTGAATCTAACAGACAGCTATCTGTCATTGACAACATTATAACCGATAACTGTCTTAGAGATTTTCTTTGTCACAATCACAGCTAAGCCATTTCTTCTTTTTTCAGCATGGGCAGAGTAGTAGAGGATGTGCTCATTCGATTGGAAATGCCCAATTCCAGTCCATTCCATCTTAGGATGTCTATCTTTAATCGGTCCATTCATTCTTCATTATTTCCAGCTTTCCCTGGCTCATTCTCTGCACGGTCCAACTTCCAGTAATGAGGGTATCTTTACAGCTTCGGATATTCATTTCTAGTATGGCAATTGAAAGGATGTGCTAAACCCCACCTGTGTAAGAGGCTAGTGCTGGGTACGTGGATGGTTCAGTGCCTGGACTGATGGTCATTACCTGACCCTCCTGGGAAGGAGGGGGATTCAAGATGCCTGATTCAGAGCAAGCTGTGGTCTCTAGCGAGCCTTCTCCTTAAAGCTAAACCTAACCTTGGCATAACATAAACATAGTATATAGTACATATTTATTTACATATTCTATTTATTTTATTTTGTTAATATGTTTTGTTTTGTTCTCTGTCTCCCCCTTCTAGACTGTGAGTGCACTGTTGGGTAGGGACCGTCTCTGTGTGTTGCCAACTTGTACTTCCTCAGTGCATAGTACAGTGCTCTGCTCACAGTAAGTGCTCAATAAATACGATTGATTGAATGAATGAATGAATAAACCCTAAGCCTAACCTCAACCCTAACCCTAACCCTATCCATAACTTTAACTGTAACTCTAACTTAACACTAACCTTAACCCCAGCCCTAACCTAAACACTAACACTAACCCTCAACCTAGAGAAGCCCTAACCAAATCTCTAGCCCTAATCCTTATCCTAGGCCTAACTCTAAACCAAACCCTAACCCAAACCCTAAATCTAGGCCCAAATCTCATCCTAAATCTAACCTTAAGACATTGCTCTAGCCTGGGTGCTAAACCTAATCCTAACCATAATTCTATAACCATAACCATAATCAAATAACCATAACCCAAAACCTTACCATAACCTTAACAGTAATGATAAATTCATCCAATTGCATTTATTGAGCACTTACTATGTGAAGAGCACTGTACTGAGGGCTTGGGAGAACACAATATAATAATGAACAGACACATTCCCTGCCCTCAATAAGCTCACTGTCTAAAGGGGGCGGCAGGCATTAATAAGAATAAATGAATTACACATCCGTACATGCATGCTGCGGGACTGGGAGGGGGAGTCATTCATTCAATAATATTTATTGAGCGCTCAATGTGTGCAGACCACTGTACTAGTCACTTTTTAATGGCATTTATTAAGTGCTTACTATGTGCAAAGCACTTTTCTAAGCGTTGGAAAGTACAATACAGCAATAAAAAAAGACAATCCCCGACCACACTGGGTTCCCAGTATGGGGGGTGGGAGAGAGACAGACATTAATACAAGGGAACAGACATCAATATAAACAAATCAAATGATCGATATATGCATCTATACATAGGTTCTGTGAAGGGGGGCGGGGAAGAGCGAAGGGATGCTGAGAAAGGGAGGGGGATCTGAGGAAAAAGGGGCTTAGTCTGGGAAGGCCTCTTGGAAGAGGTGAGCCTTCAATAGGGTTTTGAAGGGGGGAAGAGGGACTGTTTGGCTAGTGTGAGGAGGGAGCACATTCCAGGCCAGGGTGGGCGATGAGACAGGCGAAATCGGGGCACATTGAGAAGGTTAGCACCAGTGGAGAAGAGTGTGCGGCCTGGGTTGTAGAAAGAGAGAAGGGAGATGAGGTAGGAGAAGCCTTGTATTCTTCATGTACTATTTTTCTTCTTTCCAGGACAGTAGGTACGTCTGGGATTCTGTCCATTTTGTCAAAGTGACCACCTGCACAAGGAGGACATGATGCAGTAAGAGTTTTGCCACTACCAGGTTCAAGGGTTTCTGTTGTGCACTTGGGTGCAAGGATCTTGTGCTGAGAAAGTTAAGCGTTTTTCTCAAAACAAGCATACTGTTGTCTAGGAAGTGTAATCCAATCACTCTGTGTGACCTGACAGATTCTCTATATTGTGCTACAACTGCGAGATGGTGTCCAAACACCAGTCATCAGCCTCTAACATGTCATGTCAAGTGTCGAGTCACTGTAGATGGCACTACCATCCTTCCCGTCTCTTGACTCTATTCTCTCTCATTCACCCCACACATCCAATCCATCACCAAAGCATGCCGGTCTCACCTTCACAACATCACCAAGATCCGCCCTTTCCTCTCCATCTAAACCGCTAGCACGTTAGTACAATCACTCATCATATCCCGACTGGATTACTGCATCAGCATTTTTTCTGATTTCCTAACCTCCTGTCTCTCCCTGCTTCAGTCTATACGTCACTCTGCTGCCCGGCCTATCTTTCTACAGAAACGTTCTGGGCATCTCATCGCCCTCCTCAAAAATCTCCGTTGGTTGCTTATCAACATCCTTATCAAGCAAAAACTCCTCAATACTGGCTTCTCCCCCTTCTAGACTGTGAGCCCGTTGTGGGACTGTCTCTGTATATTACCGATTTGTACTTCCCAAGCGCTTAGTATAGTGCTCTGCACACAGTAAGCTTTCAATAAATACTATTAAATGAATGAATTCAAAGCTCTCCATCACCTTGCCCCCTCCTACTTCACTTCCCTACTCTCCTTCTACAGCCCAGCCCACACACTCCGCTCCTCTGCCGCTAACCTTCACACTGTGCCTCGTTCTCGCCTGTCCCACCGTCATTCATTCATTCATTCATTCATTCTTTCAATCGTATTTATTGAGCGCTTACTGTGTGCAGAGCACTGTACTAAGCGCTTGGGAAGTACAAGTTGACAACATATAGAGACGGTCCCCACCCAACAACGGGCTCACAGTCTGGAAAGGGGAGATAGAAAACAAAACAAAACATGTGGACAGGTGTCAAGTCGTCAGAACAAATAGAATTAAGGCTAGATGAACATCATTAACAAAATAAATAGAATAGTAAATATGTACAAGTAAAATCAGTAGGGTAATAAATCTGTACAAACATATATACAGGTGCTGTGGGGAAGGGAAGGAGGTAGGGCGGGGGGGAAGGAGAGGAAGAGAGGAAAAAGGGGGCTCAGTCCGGGAAGGCCTCTTGGAGGAGGTGAGCTCTCAGTGGGGCTTTGAAGGGAGGAAGAAAGCTATCTTGGCGGATGTGTGGATGGGAGGGCATTCCAGGCCGGGGGTCGGACGTGGGCCGGGGGTCGATGGCGGGACAGGCGAGAACGAGGTACAGTGAGGAGGTTAGCGGCAGAGGAGCAGAGGGTGTGGGCTGGGCTGTAGAAGGAGAGAAGGGAGGTGAGGTAGGAGGGGGCGACGTGATGGAGAGCCTTGAAGCCGAGAGTGAGGAGGTTTTCCTTCATGCAAAGCTTGATAGGTAACCACTGGAGATTTTTGAGGAGGGGAGCGACATGCCCAGAGCGTTTCTGTAGAAGGATAATCCGGGCAGCAGAGTGAAGTATAGACTGAAGCGGGGAGAGACAGGAGGATAGGAGATCAGAGAGGAGGCTGATGGAGTAATCCAGTCGAGATAGGATGAGAGATTATACCAACAAGGTAACGGTTTGGATGGAGAGGAAATGGCAGATCTTGGTGATTTTGTGAAGGTGAGACCGGCGGGTTTTGGTGACAGATTGGATGTGTGGGGTGAACGAGAGAGAGGAGTCGAGGATGACACCAAGGTTGCGGGCTTGTGAGACGGGAAGGAGGGTAATGCCGTCAACAGTGACAGGAAAGTCAGGGAGAGGGCAGGGTTTGGGAGGGAAGATACGGAGTTCAGTCTTGGGCATATTGAGTTTTAGATGGCGGGCAGACATCCAGATGGAGAGGTCCTGAAGGCAGGAGGAGACATGAGCCTGAAGGGAGGGAGAGAGAGCAGGGGCAGAGATGTAGATTTGGGTGTCATCAGTGTAGAGATGATAGTTGAAGCCGTGGGGGCGAATGAGTTCACCAAGAGAGTGAGTGTTGATTGAGAACAGAAGGGGGCCAAGAACTCACCCTTGAGGAACCCCTAGAGTAAGGGGATGGGAGGGGGAGGAGGAGTCCGCAAAGGAAACTGAGAATGAATGACCGGAGAGATATGAAGAGAACCAGGAGAGGACGGAGTCTGTGACCCCTGGCCTGGAATGCCCACCTTCCTCAAATCCACCAAACTAGCACAATTCCCCCTTCAAAGCTCTACTGAGTGCTCACCTCCTTCAGGAGGCCTTCCCAGACTAATCGCTAATACACATCACTTGTGTATATATGTACATATTTATAATTATAATTCTATTCATTTTTATTAATTATGTGCATATATGTATAATTATTTTATTTATAATGGTTCTGCTGATGTCTGTTCACTTGTTTTGATGTCTGTATCCCCTGTTCTAGAGTCTGAACAGGGATTGCCTGTCTTTGCTGCTTTCAGCGGGAGGGCCCAAAGACCTCAGAGAGTCGTAGTATGATGCTCTTTCTGGACAGCGATCGCCTCCACCTGCAGAACTACCATCCCCGTCGTGTCCCACGGCCTGTCTCCAAGCCACTGAGGGGCTCGCAGAATGAACTGATTCGTATTGGTGTCTGTCTCCTCCTGGAGATTGGAAGCTCATTGTGGCCAGGGATCGTGTCACTTTTATTTTTGGGCTGTACTCCAGCAAAAGCTGAGTGCAGTACCTGACGCACAGAAGGCACTCAATCAATACGATTGATCGAAGGATCAATCGACTGATTGAGTCAAGCACAACACCAAAATTCAGACTAGTGAGAGAGGAAGGAAAGTCATACTATCTACAGTGATGTGAAAGGAAAGCAGCTGGATCTGGTGCCGAGAGCTCTAATTCCGGCTCTTGACTATGTCACCCTGTCGGCAAGTCCCCTCTCTGTAAATGTCTGATTGATTCAGTTTTCTCTTACCTACTTTATCTCTTTCTGTATATTAACTTCTGTCTCCCCCACTAGACTGTGAGCTCAATGTGGAGGAGGGGTTGTGTCTGTTCATTGTTCATTCACTCATTCATTCAATCGTATTTATTGAGCGCTTACTGTGTGCAGAGCACTGTACTAAGCGCTTGGGAAGTACAAGTTGGCAGCATATAGAGACGGTCCCTACCCAACAGTGGTCTCACAGTCTAGAAGAGTAGGCTCACAGTCTAGAAGACTGTTATAGAGTACTTTCCCAAGCTCTGAGGACAGTGCTTTGTATACAGTAAGCGGTCAATCATTGCGACTGAATGAATGAAGGAGTAAATGAATGAATTCTCAGGGCCTCAGTTACCTCCTCTGTAAAAGGGAAGGTGAAGACCGTGTGTCCCATGTGGGACAGGGGTGTGTCCAACCAGATTATCCTGAATCTACCCCATCGCCAAGGATGGTACCTGGCACATAGCAAGCGCTTACGAAAAAATACCAGTGGAAGAAAAAACAGAGACCAATAAAATTTTGGTGTGGGGACAGGGTTGGTATTGGAATAGAAGGAGGACCGTTTTGGACATGTGTAGTTGGAGGTGTCGGAGGGCCCTAGTACACATGGTCCCTGGCCCAAGGAACTGGACAATGTGGACGGGAGGAGGGACAAAACATATATTTTCCCAGTAGTAGGACGTTACAGGGGATGACGAAGTAGAAAAGGACTGAAGCATCGGCTGAGCTCCGATGTAATACTCCAGAGTTGCCACAAGAGGGCAGCTGCCCGGATTCGCCTGGCCCCGGCCGCCTCCTCCGGATTCCCAGAGCCCCACCGCCATCCAAACAACCTCGCATCACCCTCGAGAAGCAGCGAAGGGAGATGGAAAAGGTGTCTAAGTCCCGGTTTGGACGCTTTTGTGCTGTGTGACCTTAGTCAAGACACTCTGGAATCTGTGTGCCTCAGCTGCCACACCTGTAAACCTAATAATAATAATGGTATTTGTTAAGCGCTTACTATGTGCAAAGCACTGGGATGAACTACGTGTTAAGCTCTCTTCCCCAGGCTGTGAGCCCCGATGTGGGATGCAGGCTGCCTCTGCTCTGGTCGTACGGTTCCCACACCCGCGATGGGCCAAGAATAATCGCTGAACCAACAGCACTGCGAGAAAGCAGAGGCGACAGAGGCCAGCTCAGGCATCCACCCAAACACGTGGCTCAGTGGAAAGAGCCTGGTCTTTGGAGTCAGTGGTCATGGGTTCAAATCCCGACTCCACCAACTGTCAGCTGTGTGACTTTGGGCAAGTCACTTAACTTCTCTGCACTGCAATTACCTCATCTGTAAAATGGGGATAAAAACTGTGAGCCCCCTCGATGGACACCCTGATCACCTTGTAACCTCCCCAGCGCTTAGAACAGTGCTTTGCACTTAGTAAGCGCTTAACAATTACCATTATTATTATTATTATTATTAAAAAATCCGGCCGTGTCACGGTGGGAGAGAGGGGGGGGATCTGGGCACAGAGACGTCTGGGAGTTGTAATCTGACCCTCGCCCTTGACAGGCCTTCACCTCCGCCTCCCGAACTACCAGTTCCATCGCGCCCAGCCACAGGCTCGAGGGCATGGGCCGGAGCGCGGAAGGTGCGGGCATCGTTTGCCTAGAACGTTTTCCGATTGAGATTGACAGTAATTATGGTATTTTATAGGTACTTGCTACCATTTCCTGTGAGGTGTAGTACAGAGAACACAGAGACCCCAAACTTAGTTCACATCGGGCTCCTTTCATTCCATTCGCTCACAGGAAAGATTACCAGACAATCAACTGCCAGGGCACTGAGAGGCCGCATATACTGAAGGCAGGCCCCTTAAATCGGGAGGCGTTTCATTGGCATGAGCCCTTTCCCCGCTGGTCCAGGCAACTGCCCTTGGCCCTCCCCAAGATGATCCCACTGGAGCAAACCCTCATTAGTACTCAGTGCTCTCGGTCAGATCCCCATGGAGATCAAGCCAGGCAGAGACTTAGTCAATCTCTGGCAGGAGGGTACTATGGAGGCTCAAGGCCCAAAGACCTCAGGGAGTCGTATTCTGATGCTCTCTCTGGACAGTGATCGCCTCCGCCTACAGAACTACCATCCCTGTTGTGCTACCACGACCTGTCTCCCGGTCGTTGAGGGACTCGCAGAAGGCTCGGGTAGCCGATAGCCTGGCAAAGGGCGGCTTTGTGCAGCGCTGCAGCCGCACTGAGCCTCTCCCCGCAACCCCCAGTTCCACAGCCCTTCCGTCTATAGCCGCAATGAATTGATTCCTATCTGTGTCCGTCATCCCCTGGAGATTGAAAGCTCACTGTGGCCAGGGAACGTGTCGCTTTTCTTCTTGGGCTGTACTCCAGCAAAAGCTGAGTACGGGTGCTCGACGCACAGAAGGCACTCAATCAAAACGATTGATCGAAGGATCGATCGAGTCGGACACAACACCAAAATTCAGACTTGTGAGCCAGGAGGGAAAGTCGTACGATCTATAGTGATGCGAAAGGAAAGCAGCTGGATCTGGTGCCGAGAGCTCTAATTCCGGCTCTTGACTATGCCACCCTGTGGACAAGTCCCCCTCTGACAATGTCTGATTGATTTATTATTTTCTTTCTTTCTTTATCTTTTTCTGTATATTAACGTTTGTCTATCTCTCTAGACTGGGAGCTCACTGTGGGCAGGGATTGTGCATATTTCTTGTTATGGTATACTCTCCCATGCTCTGAAGACAGTGCTTTGTATACACTAAGCGCTCAAACATTGCTATTTAGTGAATGAAGGAAGGAATAAGTTAATGAAATCTCGAGGCCTCAGTTACCTCCTCTGTAAAAGGGAAGGTGAAGACTGTGAGTGCCACGTGGGACAGGGGTGTGTCCAACCCGATTAGCTTGAATCTACCCCAGCGCCAAGGACAGCATCAGGCACGTAGCAAGCGCTTATGTAGAAATACCGGTAGAAGAAAAAACAAAGAGACCAATAAAAAAGCAGGTGCCGGGACAGGGTTGGAATTGGAAGAGAAGGAGGACGGTTTTGGACAGGTGGAGTTGTAAGTGGAGGAGGGCCCTAGTACACATGGTCCCCGGCCCAAGGAACTGGACAATGTAGACGGAAGGAGGGACAAAAATAGATTTTCCCATTTAGGAGGACGTCATAGAGGATGACGTAGTACAAAAGGACGGAAGGATCGGTTGAGTGCCGAGGTAATACTCGAGAGTTGCCACCACAGGGCAGCTGCTCTGATTCGTCTGGCCCCGGCCGGCTCCTCCGGATTCCCAGAGCCCCGCCGCCCTCCAAACAGCCTCTCACCATCCTCGAGAAGCAACGAAGGGTGTTGAACAGGGCGCAGGGCTGGGATGGGGCGGACCTGGGACCAAGTCCTGGGTTGGACGCTTTTGTGCTGTGTGACCTTAGTCAAGACACTCTGGAATCTGTGTGCCTCAACTTCCACACCTGTAAACCTAAGGATGAACTACGTGTTAACTCTCTTCCCCAGGCTGCAAGCCCCGATGTGGGACGCAGGCCGCCTCTGCTCTGATCGTACGATCCCCACACCCGCGATGGGCCAAGAGTAATACCTGAATCAACAGCATTGCGAGTAAGCGGAGGCGGCAGAGGCCAGTCCAGGCACCCACCCATACAATGAGATCTTGTCGCGCTGGGAGGGAGCGTGGCCTGTCAGATCTGGGCACAAAACCTTCTGGGAGTCATGGTCCGATGCGATCTTGACCTGCGTTGATGATGATGGCATTTATTAAACACTTACTATGTGCAAAACTTACTATGTTCTAAACGCTGGGGAGGTTACAAGGTGATCAGGTTGTCCCACGGGGGGTTCACAGTTTTAATCCCCATTTTACAGATAAGGTAACTGAGGAATAGAGAAGTTAAGTGACTTGCCCGAAGTCACAGCTGATAATTGGTGGAGTCGGGATTTGAACCCATGACCTCTGACTCCAAAGCCCGTGCTCTTTCCACTCACCTCCACCTCCTGATCTACCATTTCCATCGTGCCCCAGAGCAAAAGGCACAGGCGGCCGTTGGGTAGAACGTTTTCCACTTGGGATTGATAATAATTATGACATTTTTTAAGTACTTGCTACCACTCCCTGTGAGGTGTAGCACAGAGAACACAGAGACCCCGAATTCGATCCATATCGGGCTCCTTTCATCCCATTCGCTCTAGGAAGTGCTCACCACATAACCAATCGCCTAGGCACTGAGCTGCCCCATGTACTGCAGGCCGGCCCCTTAAATCGAGAGGCGTTTTTAATACATCCTTTCATTGGCATGAGCCCGCTCCCAGCTGGTCCAGGCAGCTGCTCTTGGTCTTCTCCAAAATGCTTCCACAGAAGCGAACCCTCATTATTTTCCAAAGAGAAGTAAAGTGACGCAGCAGCGCGGGGCACATAGTCTTGTGGGAGTTGTATTATGATGCTCCTTCTAGACAGCGTTCACCTTTGCCTACCGAACTACCACTCCTGTCATGCCCCGCAGCAGGGCCTGCGGCCATGTCTGGCCCTGTCTGGAGGAGAGGAAGAGTGACATGGTGGCTCAGGCACAAAGACCTCTCGGAGCAGTAATGTGATGCTTGTTCTAGACGGCGATCACTGACGCCTGAGGACTACCACTCCTGTAATGCCCCGCGGCAGGGCCTGTCACAAGGAGATTGAGAGTGCCATGGCGGCTCGGGCACAGAGACCTCTGGGAGTGGTGGTGGGATGCTTGTTCTAGACAGCTTTCACCTCTGCCTACATAATTACCACTCTCGCCATGCCCTGTGGGGAACTGGGGCCATTTTGTGGAGCGCGGAAGGCACTGGAAGTGGATGTTCAGGGTGTTTTCCCATTCATAACGATAGTAATTATCTTATTGGTTAAGTACCTGTTACCACTCCCCTTGAGGAGTCGCATAGAGAACACTGAAACCCTAACCTCCATCCAAATCATGCTCCTTTAATCCCATTCCCTCCTGAAAAAGTTCACCACACAACCTAGGGTCTAGGAACTGAGTAGCTTCACATACTGTGTTCAGGCATCTCACCCGGGCTGGGTTATAACACATCCCTGCAGTTGAATAAACCCACTCTGCACTGTCAAATGCAGATGTACTTTTCTCTACCAAAGATGCTCCCATAAGAGCGAACCCTCATTAGTCCCCGCCTTATACTTAGGGTTCCTATGTAGTCGAGCCCGGTCACCATGACAGACATTGAAGACCTGTCACGAGGTGAGGGATAGTGGCTTGGCGTCTCAAGAGACAAAGAGTTCTGAGAGTTATATTCTGTACAACATCTACTTCTGCCCAGCGAACTACCACTTCCGTCATAGCCCTACAGACAGGCACTCGGACATGTCTGGCCTTGTCACAAGGTGAGGGAGAGTGGCATGGTGGCTTGGGGTACAAAGACTTCTGGGAATTGTAGTGTGATGCTTGTTCTAGACAGCCTTCATCTCCATCTACTGAACTTCCTTTCCCATCATTCATTGTGGCAGACTCTCAGCCATGCCAGGCCATTTCCCGAGGGTAAGGAGAGTGCCGTGGCAGCGCGGGGCACAAATTCATCTAGGATTTGTAGTGTGATGCTCGTTCTAGACAGCGTTCACCTCCGCCTACTGAACTACCACTCCTGTCATGCCCTGCACCAGGGCCCGCCACCAACTCAGGCCCTGTCGCGAGGAGAGGGAGAGTGGCATGGCAGCTCGGGGAACAAAAAATTCCGGGAGCTGTAGTTTGATGCTCGTTCTAGACAGCTTTTACCTCCATCTACTGAACTTCCACTCCCCTCCGTCCTCGGAGGAGCAACGGTCATTTTAGGCCCTGTCACTAGGTGTGGGAGAGAGGCATGGCGGCACGGGGCCCAAAGATTTCTGAGAGTTGTAGGGTAATGCTTGTTCTAGCCAGCGTTCACCTCCACCTACCAAACTACCACTCCCACCATGACCTAAATAAATCAATTCTGGATGTAACTCATGAATTGTACTTTATTATATAATATAATATAATGCAGTATAATGGACTATGATACAATAATTCTGTGGATATGATACGCTTCATTCGCCCCTCCCTCAGCCCCACAGCATTTATGTACATAGATGTAATTTGTATGTTTATACCAATGTCTGTCTCCCCCTCTGGACTCTAACTAAGCTCCTTGGTGGTAGGGAATGTGTCTACCAACTCTGTTACACTGTACCCTACTCAAGTGCTTAGTACAGTGCTTTGCATACAGTAGACATGATTTATTGATTGATTGGAATGTACATAAGTGCCGACTCAACGGCACTTAATAATAGATAATGATAATGATTCCACCACTAGATTGTAAGACTCTTTAGAGGAGGGATCATGTCAACCTGTTCCATTGTACTCTCCCAAGGGCTTAATACAGTTCTCTGCACACAGTAAGCACTCATACTCTGTATTCATGTTCTGTGTACTATGCGTTCATACTCTGTGTCTGTGCAGACACTCCCCTGCTCACGGCGATATCCTTCAAACGGTACGTGGCCATCTGTCTCTCCCTGAGCTACTGGGTCATCATGGATGATGTGACCTGTGGGAAGATGGCGGCTGCCTAGTGGGTCTTTGGATCACTGAGTGCCATGGTGCCCAACATCACCACCTGCTTTGATTTATTTATGTTTGTGGGTGGGAAATGAGGGTCTCAGAGGGGCAGTCTACTGGAAAGGGCCCTGGAATGGCCCCTATAGACTGTGAGCCCTAGGTTGGGTAGGGACCATCTTTATAAATTGCCAATTTATACTTCCCAAGTGCTTAGTACAGTGCTCTGCAAACAGTAAGCGCTTAATAAATGCGATTGAATGAATGAATGAATGATTGAATGAATGAATGAATGGAAAGCTTAGTTTGGCTTCTTGTCTGCTATAATCTTGGGCAAGTTAATTAGCCTCTCCAGACCTCAGTTTCTTCAATTGTACTCTCCCAAGCATTTAATCATTCAGTCAGTCAAGCAGCTGGGAGAGTTCCATATAATAATAGTAATAATTATGGCATTTGTTAAGTGCTTACTATGTTCCAGACACCGTAGAGGATACAAGGAAATTGGGTTGGACACAGTCCCTTGTCCGACATGGGGCTCACAGTCTAAATCCCTATTTTACAGATGAGGTAACTGAGGCATAGAGAAGTTAAGGGTCTTGCCCGAAGTCACAAGCAGACAAGTGACAGAACCGGGATTAAAACCCATGACCTTCTGACTCCCTGTGTTCTATCGATTGCACCATTCTGCATCTCCTGTGAATTACATGCACATTCACTGCCCACAGCAAATTTACTGCCTAGAGGGGGAGACAAACATTGATATAAGTAAATAAATTCCAGGTATGAAAATAAGAGCTATGGGGCTGAGGGAGATGTGACTTAAGGGAGGAAATCAGGGCAAGGCAAAAGGGAGAGGGAGAAAAGGAAATGAGGACTTAGTCAGGGAAGGCCCCTTGGAGGAAATGTCCCTTCAATAAGGCTTTGAAGGGGGGCAGGGTCATTATCTGTTGGATTTGCGGAGGGAGGGTGTTCCAGGCCAGAAGCAGGATGTGGACGAGGGGTCATCGTCACGATAGACGAGATTGAGGTACAAGGAGAAGGTTGGTGTAAAAGGAGTGAAGTGTGTGGACTGGGTTTTAATCCAGTGCACAACACAGATTAAAGGAGCATCAAATTCCCAAAGGTCACAAATAGAAGCGTATAGATGACAAATTAGGGCTTAGTCGGGGAAGGCCTGTTGGAGGAGATAGGATTTTAATAAGGCTTTGAAGGTGGGGAGGGTGGTGGTCTGTCAGATATGAAGGGGGAAGATGTTCTAGGCCCGAGGCAGGATATGGGCGAGGGGTTGGAAGTGACATAGACAAGATCGACGCACCAACTGTACTACTTGAATGAGTCAATCAGTGGTATTTATTAAGTGCTTACTGTATGCAGAGCACTGTACTAAGCGCTTAGGAGAGGACATTACAATAGAGTTGATAGATACGTTCTCTGTCTACCCCTATCTATCCTAATCTAGCACGAGGGGGTTTATTTTAGCACAGTGCTTGGCACATAGTAAGCACGCAATAAATATGGCAGAGGACAAGGGTTCTAATTTCGGCTCTGCCATTTGTCTGCTGTGAGATTTTGGGCAAGCCACTTAACTTCTCTATGCCTCAATTACCTCATCTGTCAAATGGGGATTAAGACTTTGAGCCCTATGTGGGACACTGGACTGTGTCTAGTTGTATTTACCCTAGTGCTTAGAGCAGTATGTATTTATCCTAGTGCTTAGAGCAGAGCATGGCACATAGGAAGTGCTTAACAAATATCATTAAAAATGAAAGCACTCAATAAATATGATTAATTGAATATCTAGGAGCTGAAATCTTCAGAGTGCACATATCTCTGTCCTCCAATGGATCTACGCATAGTAGAGTGCTTTGCACACAGTAAGCACTCAATAAATACACCTTATTGATTGGTGGTAGAGTCAATGCTGATCTTTCACTTTTGAACAGACTGGAGGTGTTCCATTCTACATGAAAAATTTCCACTTCAGGACCCTCCCCAGTGCGGCCTTCATGTCCCGGTTCCTCAGGCTGTAAATGAGAGGGTTCAGAATGGGGAGCACCACGGTGTAGAACACGGACATCAGCAGGTCGAACATCGAGGAAGAGTGTGAGGGCAGTTTGAGATAGCCAAACACGTCTGTGGAGAAGAAGATAGGGGTGGTGATGATGAGATTGGGCAGGCAGGTGGAGAAGGCTTTGGCCGGCCTTCTCATTTGCTGGGATTTTTCTCAAATATTTCCCTGCCAGGACAGCATTTTCCAATAGTCAATCCATCCATCCATCAATCAATAGTATGGATTGAATGTCTTTCATTTGTAGATGTCATGCCGTGGGTAGAGGGGAGCAGAGGAGAAAATGCAAAGGAGGAAAGAGTAGGATTTAATCCTCATTTTACAGCTGAGGTAATTGGGACCCAGAGAAGTGAAGTGACTTGCCCAAGGTCACACAGCAGACACATGGCAGAACCAGGATTAAAGCCCAGGTGTTCTAACTCCCAGGCCCATGCTCTATCCACTAGACTTTCTCCGAAAATGCTCATTTACGAGACGGCAATGGGGACGAAACAACCGATGCCCAGAAACATGCTGAGGCCAGAACGGCGATCTCATCAATATAGCGTCTGGAACAGGAGAGCCGGATGAAGGAAGGGACGTCGCAGAAGAACTGACGGATGGCGTTGGTGTCACAGAAGAGGAGGGAGAACGTCAGGGCCATATGGATGCCTCCGTTCAGCCCCGTGCTGAGTCACGAGGTGGCGGCCATCTTCCCCCAGGCCCCTCGGTCCATGATGACCTCGCAGCACAGGGGGTTGCACAGGGAGGCATAGCAGTTGTAGGAAATCCCCGTGATCAGGGTCACTTTATATTGATGCTTGTTTACTTGTTTTGATGTCTGTCTTCCCCCTTCTGGACTGTAAGCCCTGTGTGAACAGGTATTGTCTCTATTGCTGAATTGTGCTTTCATAGTGCTTAGTACAGTGCTTGGCACATAGTAAGCGCTCAATAAATGCGATTGAATGAATGAATGAATAAATGAAGGATGAAGATCAAGGATGAAAAACCTTGTCACACTGTGTACCCCATCATTCATTCATTCACTCATTCAATCATATATAACAATAATAGCGTTTATTAAGTGCTTCTTATGTGCCAAGCACTGTTCTAAGTGCTGGGTTAGATACAAGGTAATCCCACTTGGGGCTCACAGTCCCCATTTTATAGATGAGGTAACTGAGGCACAGAAAAGTGAAAAGACTTGCCCAAGGTCACACAGCAGACAAGTGGCAGAGCCAGTATTAGAACCCATGACCTTCTGTCTCCCAGGCCCTTGCTCTATCCAGTATGTCATGCTGCTTACTATGTGTTTACTCTGTGCAAAGCACTGTACTAAGCGCTTGGGAGAGTATAATACAACAATAAACAGACACATTTCCTGTGCACAAGCTCACAGAGCTTCTGGAGGACAGAGCTAACCATGTGCCTTGGTTTCGTTGCACGTTCCCGAGCACTTAGCACAGAATTCGTCTCTCAGTAATCCATCGATCAATAGTATTTGTAGAGTGCTTACTGTGTGCAGGGCCCTGCACTACACTCCTGGAAAAGCACCATACACTCGGATTAGAAGTTGCAATCCCTGCCCTCAGTGAATCTTCAGACTACAGGAGGAGACAGACATAAATGAATTGGAGATAGAGTCCAAGGATGTGTATGAAAGAACTGTAGACTAGACTGTAAGATCCTTGTGGGAACCTGTGAGCCAACTATGATGATGATGATGGCATTTGTTAAGCGCTTACTATGTGCAAAGCACTGTTCTAAGCGCTGGGGGAGGTTACAAGGTGATCAAGTTGTCCCACAGGGGGCTCACAGTTTTAATCCCCATTTCACAGATGAGGTAACTGAGGCACAGAGAAGTGAAGTGACTTGCCCAAAGTCACACAGCTGACAGTTGGCAGAACTGGGATTTGAACCCATGATCTCTGACTCCAAAGCCCGTGCTCTTTCCACTGAGCCACGCTGCTTCTCCTATAACTATGTTTGTTATATTGTACTCTCCCTAGCTCTTAGTATAGTGCTCTGCACACACCAAGCACTCAAATGCGATTGATTGACTCATGTGAGACTGGGGTGAATATTAAAATGCTTAAAGAATATGCAACCATAATCATAGGTGATGCAGAAGGAAGGGCAGGTAGTGGAAATGAAGCCGTGATCAGGGAAGGCATCTTGAAGGAGATGTGATTTTAGGAGCGTTTCATCACTCGATAATTCCACTGATGAGGGAGCCAATAAGATAATAATAATAATAATAATAATAATGGTATTTCTTAAGTTCTTACTATGTGCCAAGCAGTGTTCTAAGCGATGGGGTAAATACAAGGTTAACAGGTTGTCCCAGGTGGGGTTCACAGTCATAAATCCCATTTTACAGATGAGGTAACTGGGGCACAGAGAAGTTAAGTGGCTTGTCCAAAGTCATACAGCTGACGAATGGCAGAGCTGGGGATTAATGAATTTGAGAATGCTTTGAAGTGCTCAGAAGCCGATAGCTAAGGGATCTCCCTCCCCAAGACTCTCTCCTAGGAGTCCCTGCTCTGGCCGGCTCTGTGCCCGAACTAATTGTTGCAGCTGGAGGCCGTGAGAATCCCAGGGGGGCGCTCCCCATCTATGCCCACATATCTCTCTCTTCGGCGATCCCGTGCTGAAGAAATATTGGTTTCCCCAACCCCCAGATGTGAAGAGCACCTGGAGAGGCATTCTGGTCCTTATCTCCTGATTGCCTCTATCAATTCCTTAGATCCTACAGAAAGGGCAGTAGGACCCTGGGAAGACGAAGAGATGTACAGCAGAGGCGACGGACGTCAGCTCGACCCCTAACCATCTTCCCACCGGCCACCAACTCCTGGAGAGATTTGGAAAAACAGGCTGGGGATAATCATTTCTCTGACTCCCAGCTCAGCTATTTCCAGCTCAGCTTCCTTTTCATATCCTCCCTCACGAGGCTAAGGATGGATTCTCCAACGCTGACTCCTACACAGCTCATCCAGTGGAATTATTTCTCCGGACCAGAGTGAGAATCTGTTTGCCTTTTTTTTTTCGCACCAGGACTGGTGATTAGGGATGAAACAAAGAACCCAACACTCCCCCCGCCCATTCTGTAGCCTCTATCGTATTTAAGAAAACGGAAATTGGGTATATGTGCTACTAATCCAGAGTATCTATTGAGCACTCTTTCTGTGCAGAGCAGGGGAAAGTTCAATATAGGACAGGGTCTCTACCCTCGAGGAGCTTGTGGTCTAGTCTGTCCTTGTGTGGCTTACTCCTGGCCCTACCTCAAAACTCCACACTGACTGCAAAATCGCAGATGCTGAAGAAATCAGGGAGAAAGCCTTGGCCATCACTAGCCCTCAATTACTAGACCTGTCCCAGCCAAACAGAGACGGTACATTCCTAAATGTGAGCCCAGGAGTGGCTTGGGAGAGAGTCAAGGGAACCAAAAGTGTGAATTGAGGTTCTCACTGACCTCGGGGAGATGAGGAGTGGGAAGCACTAAGGAAGAGTTGAGGGGTGAGAAGTGGTGTGGGACTGCAGATAGAGCCAAGACCTTGGAATAAGAAGGATCCGGGTTATAACCCTAGCTCGACCACTTATCTGCCATCTTCTGTGTAACTCTAGGGCAAGTCACTCCACTTCTCTATGCCTCCGTTTTCTCATCTGCAAAATTGGGTTTCAGTACGTGTTCTCCCTCCTACTTAGACTGTGAGCCTCATGTGGGACCTTATTATCTTTTGTCTACCCCAGCGTTTAGTACAGTGCTTGGCATATAGTAAGCACTCAACAAGTGCTGTCTACTTGTTTGGTTTTGTTGGCTGTCTCCCCCATTCTACACTGTGAGCCCGTTGCTGGGTAGGGATTGTCTCTATCTGTGGCCGAATTGTACTTTCCAAGCGCTAGTACAGTGCACTGCACACAGTAAGCACTCAACAAATATGATTGAAAGAATGAATGAATGAACGAGCTAGAGCAACCCATCAGTGGTATTTATTGAGCACTTACTGTGTAGAGAGCACTGTATTAAGTGCTTGGGAGAGTCCAATATAACAGACTTGATAGACACATTGCATTTGTCCCCAGAGATATTCGAAGGGAACAGAGAAGGATGGGAAGGAGGGACAGAAAGGGAACGGTGCTAGAAAAATAGATGGAAAATCTAATTTCTCTCTAGTTCTAATAATGTTCTCTCTATTTCTGTTAGAACCTGTTGAGCTCAGAAGGCCTCTTGAAAGATTCTCCACTACAGGGTAGTTTTTTCTAAGAACTTCCCATTTCTTCAAGGGATCAAATTTCACCCCCTTTCCTTGCCCCTCTCCACATCCTTCCACCTTTCACTGGAGCTGAGGAGTCCAGAAGGGGATCCAGGACAGCAGCGTGGCTCAGTGGGAAGAGCCTGGGCTTGGGAGTCAGGGGTCATGGGTTCTAATTCCGACTCCACCACTTGCCAGCTGTGTGACTTTGGCCAAGTCACTTAACTTCTCTGTGCCTCAGTTTCCTCATCTGTAAAATGGGGATTAAGACTGTGAGCCCCAAGTGGGACAACCTGATTACCTTGTACCTGCCCCAGCGCTTAGAACAGTGCATGGCACATAGCAATTGCCTAACAAATACTATTATCAGTATTGTTATTATTATTATTATTACTATTATTATCTTAGAATCGAAGCTCCTTGGGGGCCAAGAACCCAATCCCTTTCACTCCCAGACCATAGTACAGTGCTTTTCACATAGAAAGAGTGAAATAAATACCATTCCTACTATATTAGAATGTCACTGAAACTGCGCAGGGTGCTCGACCAATGTTACTTTTGGGTGACCTTGGGCAAGCCACTTAACTTCTCTGTGCCTCAGTTACTTCATCTTTAAAATGTGAGCCCCACGTGGGACAACCTGTTTACCTTGTATCTACCCCAGCGCTTAGAACAGTGCTTGGTACATAATAAGCACTTAATAAATACCATTATTATTATTGTTATTATTATTACTACTACTACTACTACTACAGACTTGCTTTCTCTCTGGCTCTCTTTCTCACTTCCTCTCTCCTGTTTTTTTCTCCCTTTCACTCCTTGATACGTTTTCTCCTTCCCTCCCTTTTCCTCATCCTTGCTCTCATTTTTTCTCTCGTTCTCTTGCTATTTTTTTCTGTATCATTCTCTCACAGTTTCCTCATCTGTAAAATTGCGTTGATAGAATTTGTGAGCCCTGTGTGAGCCAGGGACTTTTTCCAATCTCATACCTTGCATCTACCCCAGAGCTTAGCACATAGTAAGTGCCAGATAATTCTTTATGGTATTTGTTAGGCACTTACTACGTGTCAAGCACTGTCCTGAGCACTGGTAAATGGTAAATATTACTATTCTTATTATTACTGATGATGATAACAATACTGTTCACAGGGCCAACCTGTTCCATTATCTTATGTGCTTTATTTACAGGTGATTTGATTAATGGACTAAAGTTTCCATAACGGAGAGATAGCAGTTCATTTGCATATTTACTCAATCTGTTCTCAGTCCTGAAAATTGAAAACAGTTGAAATTTTGATCTCAACCCTAACTCAATGCGTTCTTTGGAAATGAATCTGTGAATGGCTAGAAATGTTTCCTGATAGGTGGACCCGAATGACTCTTGTGTCAATGGGGATTTGATAGTCATTGCTTTTCCTGAGGTTTTACCATGAGAAGCAGCGTGGTCTAGTGGAAAAAGCCCAGGCCTGGACGACAGAGGACCTGGGTTCTCATCCTAGCTCTGCCACCTATCTGCGGTGTGACCTTGGGCAAGACACTTCACTTCTCTGTGCTTCATTTCTCTCTTTCTCCCTCCTATTTAGACTGTGAGCCTCATGTGGGATAGAGATTGTGTCCAACCTAATTGACTCGTATCTACCCAAGCTCTAAGAAGAGTGTTCGACACATAGTAAGCAACTAATAACTAAAATTTTAAAAATCCCAACCTCTGCCCCCCAAGAACATGTGACCCATTGGCAAGGGGTGGAATGTGGGAGGTCAACAAAAGGTTAATAATTATGAGTCATAACAATACTAATTATGGTATTTGTTAAGCTCTTACTACATGTCAGGCTCTGTACTAAATGCTGGGGTGGATGTGAGCAAATCAGGTTAGACACAGTTACTTCCCTATGTGGGGCTCACAATTTTAATCCCCACTTTACAGATGAAGTAACAGAGGCCCAGAGACGTGAAATGACTTCCCCAAGGTCACACAGCAGACAAGTGGCAGAGCGGGGATTAGAACTCTTGATCTCCTGACCCCCAGGCATGTGTTCCCTCCACTACACCATGCTGCTGCTGGGTCATGAAGATCGGTAAGCTACAGACTAGTACAACAAGGGTTTTGATTTCAGCGAAGATAATAAATATGTTTGTTAAGCACTTACTCTGAGTCAAGCACTGTGCTAAGCATTGGTGTAGATACATGGTAATCAGGTCAAACACTGTCCCTCTCCCCTTACAGAGAACTCACAGTCTAAGGGGGAGGGAGAAGAGGCATTGAATCCCTGTTCTACAAGTGAGGAAACCAAGGCACAGAGAAGTTAAGTGACTTCCCCAAGGCCACCCAGCAGACAGGTTCCCTCATCTGTAAAATGAGGATTGAGATGTGGGCCCCATGGGGGACATTCATTCATTCATTCATTCATTCAATTGTATTTATTGCGTGCTTACTGTGTGCAGAGCACTGTACTAAGCGCTTGGGAAGTACAAGTTGGCAACATATAGAGACGGTCCCTACCCGACAGCGCGCTCACAGTCTACATTCGAAGTCTACAGTCACATTCCACAGGGGATGTTCCCTCTGAGAACAAAATACAAAGACATATATCGATGTCAATTGCATTCATTGAGCGCTTACTGTGGGCACAGCACTGTGCGAGAGAACAATATAACAGACACATTCACTGCCCACAATGAGCACACAGTCTAGAGGGGGAGACAGACATGAATATAAGTAAATAAATTACGGACACATACATAAGTGCTGTGGGGCTGGGAGGGGGATGATGAATAGAAGGGACAGAAAGAAAAGGAACAGAGGACTTAGTCAGGGAAGGCCTCTTGGAGGAGATGTGCTTTCAATAAGGCTTTGAAGAGTGGGGAGCGTCATTGTCGGCTATGTGAAGGGCAGAGGCAGGACGCAGGCGAGAGATCAGCGCCGAGAATCACGAGACCATGGTACGGTGAGTAGGCTGGCATTAGAGGAGGAGCCGAGGGGCTGAGTTGTAATGAGAGGGTAGGTGAGGTAGGAGGGGGCAAGCGGAACTCTGAACTCTGTCCAATCTGATTAGCTTGTATCTACTCCGGCACTTAGTATAGTGCCTGGTATATAGTAAACCCTTCACAAAGACCATAAGAAAAAGTTAAAATTGGCTGAATGGCTGAGACACTGAGTGCCTCAGATTGTGAATTAGACAAAGGTGAAGCCAATAAAAGTGGCTAAAGATTGTCATTGAAAACAGGAAGCGTTGGGACGCTGAGATGCGGATGCCTCTGTTTCCACGGGAACCCAGAGGGCCGGCACCATGGTTGATGCTGCAGTGACCGGGCCCTTGTCTCCCAAGAGCCTCAGAAGCCACGTGACCCTAGAGGGAGTTTGGCTTGTCCAGACCACGGGGTCTCTCGGCAGGACCCCTAGCCATCCTCCAGGGATCCCCCTCGGAGCAGCTCCTGCTTCATCTACAGGTACAGGGGCCATCTGGAGAGCTTTTCAGGGTCTGCGGGAGAGCAGAGAGGGATCGAGGGCTCCTCTCTATTCCTTCCTGGCTGACCGAACCCATGACTCTGAGGGGAAAGAGGGGACCAGCCCAGCCCTGTAGAGGTCAGCGACCCCGAGCCCCACGCTGCCCCGGTGAGAGTGAACGGGGGTGAGTGGGATGGAGGGATGGGGGGAATGACGATGAGGAGGGAAGAGAGAGCCAGTCTGGGGCCTAAGTTGGCGTTCGGACCAGGGTTGCGGACCCCAGCAGGGCAGGGGTTCTAGCAGGAGGGGAGGTATTTTCCAGTTCAGTAACCCCCAACAATCACACACCTCTCCTACTTCTTCCTCAAACCTCACTACCATGCCAATCACCCGCCTGGCCTCGGTGCTCCAGCACAGTGTCAGTACTATGGACAGTCACGTTGGCCTTCCGTGGGTCCCAGAATCCCTTGCAGAGGGTAAATGGCATGCAGGGCGGAGGGTGTGTGACCAGCTTTGGACCGCCAATGGCACTATTTGCAGTTCCTCCCTGTGAGAGTTTTTCCCAAATGTTGGGAGAAAACAAATAGCAGGAAAGGTTGGAATCCCTACCCTCATTGTCTTTCCAGCCTCCTGGGCTACGTTGACACAATATAATTTACTATTAATCAAATAATCTTGAATCATATGCATTGAGAGCTTATTGAGTGCACTAAGCCCTTGGAGAGTAATAATAATAAACAGTAGTACTTGTTAAGCTCTTACTATGTCCCAAGCACTTTCCTAAGCGCTGAGGTAAATACAAGTTAAGCACAGTTCTTGTTCCACATGGGGCTCACAGTCTTAACCCCCATTTTACAGATGAGGTAACTGAGGTTCAGAGAAGTTAAATGACTTGCCCGTGGTCACACAGCAGACATGAGGCAGAGACAGAATTAGAACCCAGGTCCTTCTGATTCCTTCTGATCCCCAAGCCTGCGCTCTATCCACTTTAGAACATCATAAAAGACACATTCCCTGCTCCTTGTAGAAAGAAAGAAAGAATGGAAAGATGAATATGCAATTATTGCATGCCATTTTACAGATAAGGAAACAGAGCCAAGAGAAGTGAAACTACTTGACCAAGTTCCCACTGCAGCAATGGGAGAGAAACAGGAGTAGAACCCAAGTCCTCTGACTCCCACAAAGCTAGGCCTGGGTGAGTACAATAAAACAGAGCTGATAGATGTGTATGCTACCTAAAAGGAACTCACAGTCAAGAATAGAACTCCTGGGCCCATGCTTTTTCCACTAAATGAGGATCGAAATGAGTTGAAGTTAGTGAAACCCACTTGCGTTAGGTGAAGTGGGTTTAGAGGGCTGGGAAATGTATTGGTGAAGCTGCCTGGAGGAGAGGGGACTTTAGCGGGGCTCAGAATTCGGGAAGACCTGTGCTCTTTCTGATTTTGAGTGGATAAGAGATGGAATTCCAGGCTAGGATGGAAACGAGAGAGTCGATCGTGAGTACCAACTAGAAAGTTGCTTTGAGAGCTGAGAAGACGAGTTGAAAGATGGAAAGGAGGGGAAGTGCAGTCATAGGCTGGAGAGCCTTCAAGCCGATTGTGAGTTTTTGTTGCTTGTGAAAAGACACAACTTGTCCTGTGCCTGCTAATCTCCTCACCATGTCTCGTTCTCGCCTGTCCCGCCGTCGACCCCCGGCCCACGTCATCCCCCTGGCCTGGAATGCCCTCCCTCCGCACATGCGCCAAGCTAGCTCTTCTCCTCCCTTCAAAGCCCTACTGAGAGCTCACCTCCTCCACGAGGCCTTCCCAGACTGAGCCCCCTCTTTCCTCTCCCCCTCTTCCCCTCTCCACCCTCCCCGCCTTTCCTCCTTCCCTTCCCCACAGTACCTGTACATATGTATATATGTTTGTAGGTATTTATTAAGCTATTTATTTATTTATTTTACTTGTACATATCTATTCTATTTATTTTATTTTGTTGATATGTTTTGCTTTGTTCACTGTCTCCCCCTTCTAGACTGTGAGCCTACTGTTGGGTAGGGACCGTCTCTGTATGTTGCCAATTTGTACTTCCCAAGCGCTTAGTACAGTGCTCTGGACACAGTAAGCGCTCAATGAATACGATTGATGGATTGATTGAGAGGAGAAGATGTAGGCTGAGCGATGCCTTAGGAAGGGACTCGATGAATAACGAGGTATGCTTGTGTTCATGTGAGTTCACGTGTGAATGCAGATATCCAGCAAATGGAATCAATTTGATGTATATGTGGGTTTTATTTTTGGTTGCTTGTCTTATGGTATCGTTATGTGCTTATTATATGCCAGGTAGTGTAATAAGCACTGGGGTGGATACAAGCTACTCAGGTTGGACACAGTCTATGCCCCACATGGTGTTTTCAGTCATAATCCCTAATTTACGATAAGATAACTGAGGCACAGAGAAGGTAGGTTACTGACCCTAGGTCATGCAGCGAAGAAGGGATGGAGACAGGATTAGAATACAGGTCCTTGTCTCTACAAAGTTCATTCTCTCACCACTAAGTGGATGAGAGAAGGCACTTCTTGTTTGACTCTCAAACCACCGAAACAATTTCACAAGAGTCATGTTCATATCTTTATGTTCTCTGACCTCTTCTATCCCCTATTCATTTTAGTATCAGTCTCCTCAACCAAAAATAATAATCTTGATATTGATTAAGTGCTTACAACGTTCCAAGCAAAGTATTAATTGCTGGGGGAGATTGGGGACAATCTGGTAGAACACAGTCTGTATCCCACGAAGGATTCACAGACTAAGTAGGAGGGAAAACAGGTATCGGATCCTCATTTTACTATTGAGAAAACTGAGGCGTAGAGAAATTGAATCACTTTCCCATGGCTGTGCAGTTGACAAGTGGTAGAGTTGGGATTAGAAGCCAGGTCCTCTGACTCCTAGGCCTGAGTTCTTCCCAGTAGCACCCTGCTTCTACACAGTTCATAGCTTGGTGCTTCCAATGGAATGTAAACTCCTTGGGGACAGTGATCACATGGACTATTACTGTGTCCTCCTTAGGTACTCAATAAATAGAATTAATTGACATTCTTTTTCCTTCACCCCGAACATCATTGTCTCTTAATTGAAGTCTTCCTTCCATCTTCCTTTTCAGGGAGTCGACACTATTTCCCAGAAATGTTAAATGTCTCCACGGAGAACTCAAATATCATTTTATATTCAATAACCGTCTCCTCCACATAATCACTAGCAAGTGTCCTGTCAATTCTTTCACTCATCCCATCAATTGACTCTAACTTTGTCCCTTCGCTCATCACATCCAGAAATCAGTGCTGCCTCCCAGAAATGTCCAACGTCTCCACGGTGAGGGAATTCCTCCTGCTGAGTTTCTCCGAAGTCCGGGAGCTGCAGCTGGTCCACGCCGCATTGTTCCTCCTGGTCTACCTGGTGGCCCTGACGGGTAATATCCTCATCATCGCCGTCACCACCCTCGACCGGTCCATCCACACCCCCATGTACTTCTTCCTCAGGAACCTGTCCGTCATCGACCTCTGCTACATCTCCATCACCGTCCCCAAGTCTGTTGTCATCTCACTGACCAACTGTAGATCCATCTCCCCCCGGGCTGTGTGGCCCAGGTCTTTCTGTTTGCTTTTTCAGAGCTGTTCGTCCTCACGGTGATGTGCTACGATCGCTACGCCGCCATCTGCCACCCCCTGTGCTATGAACTCATCATGAACAACACGACCTGTGGAAAGATGGTGGCTGCCTCCTGGATCAGCGGGGTGCTGATTGGCATCCTGTTTTCAGCTTCGACTTTTGCTCTGGGATTCTGTGGGTCCAACATCGTCCAGCAGTTCTTCTGTGACGTCCCCACCCTGCTGAAGATCTCCTGCTCCAAGAACCACGTCGCCATCAATGTGAGTGTCACCGGTGGGGTAGCGTTAGGTGTCGTCTGCTTCGTCTTCATCATATCTCCTACTTGCGCATCTTCCAGGCGGTGCTGAGGATGCCGGCCTCCGAGAGCAGGGCCAAAGCATTCTCCACTTGCCTGCCCCACTTAGCCGTCTCCACTGTCTTCCTCTCTACGGCCATCATCTCCTACCTCAAGCCCGTGTCCGACTCCCCCTCGAACCTGGACCTGCTGGTGTCCGTGTTCTACACTGTGGTGCCCCCCACCCTGAACCCCCTCATCTACAGCCTGAGGAACCGGGACATGAAGGCCGCCCTGGGAAGAGTCCTAAAGAGGAGATTCCTCCTCCCTCCTCTAAGGGACAAATTTCTCTTTCCTTTTGCTGAACTACCCCATTCCTCATCAGGGTTCTGACCACGGGGTTACCCATATAAAGAAGTGTCCAAAGAGAAAGTCCAGTGCCTGTGGATTTGTCACTGTATGGGATGGAGGCTGGTTAGACGTGTGTGATTTTAAGCCCGGTGTGGGCAGGGATTGTCTCTCTTTGTTCTGAACGGTACATTCCAAGCGCTCAGTACAGTGCTCTGCAGATAGTAGACACTCAATAAATGTAATTAAATTAATGAATAAATGACTGACAATTGTTTGTTTGGGCGGAATCATGGCATGGTGGAATGAGCACGTGGCTTGGAGTCATGAGATTTGAAAGGTCTGCCCGTTTCTGCCACCGGCCTGCTGAATGACCTTGGTCCAGCCACGTAGACTCTTTGGGTCTCTCTGTAAAATCGGGATTCAACATGTGCTCTCTTTTTCTCTTACAATCTGAGCTCCTGTAGATCAGGAAACGTGTCTGATCTGATTTGTTTGTTTCTACTCCAGGACCTGGCAGTCTTTTGCAAGTAAATTCTTAATAAATTCAATAATGCTAATCACAGTAATTCCATGAATTTTAAGATCACTCTTGGTGTTTATGAAAATGAGAAAGTCAGAGGGTGACAAGGGAGAAGGGATGCAATCATGGAAACTGTCGCCCACATTTGACTGCCGGTTTACTTGTTTTGATGCCTGTCTCCCTCTTCGAGACCGTGAGCCAGCTGTGGGCAGGGATTGTCTCTATTTACTCCTGAATTGTACTTTCCACGCACTCAGTACAATGCTCTGCACACAAATCCTTGTCTCGAATCCATTCGTTCACCCATCTACCCATCCTTCTGACCGTCCATCAGTCCATTTGTCTGTTCACTCATCTTTCTGTCCATCCATCCATCCACCCACCCATCTATCCATAATAACAATAATAATAGTGGTATTTGTTACGTGCTTACTATGTGTCATGCACTGTACTAAGTGCTGGGACATATACAAACTAATCAGGTTTCACAAAGTCCCTATCCCACATGGTGCTCACAGTCTCAATTCCCATTTTACAGAGGTAACTGAGGCACAGAGAAGTGAAATGCCTTGCCTAAGGTCACACAGCAGACAATCCACCCTTCCACCTATCTATCCATCCAACTGCCCATCCACGCATCCATCTATCAAACAATCAATCAGTCGTATTTATTGAGCGCTTACTGTGTGCAGAGCACTGTACTAAGCGCATCTATCAATCCATTCATCCATCAATTAATAATCAATGTTATTTGTTAAATGCATCGTGCCTGTAAAGTATTGTAGTAAAACCTACAGGGAGATCAAAATATATTAAATACTATCCCTGCTTTTCAAGAGCTTAAAATCTAAGAGGGAAGATAAAGACAGAATTAATTCATGAGAGGACGAGGAAGTGAATGGAAAGAATGGTAAGTGTGTGCTTAAAGAGTACATTTTATAAAAGTCACTATGCACAAAACTATAATGGTGGGAGTGAGTGCAAAAATGGAGATGTGGTCCTAGATGCTGATTGGTAGTTGGGAGAAAATTACTTACGGAGAAGAAAAATGGATCGTGTGAGGCATCGTGGATGTGGTGGGATGACGCAGGGGCTTTGAAGATGGGGAAAGCTGTACTCTGATGGACTGGAAGGGGGAAGGAGGAAATGCGGGCTGACCGATTATTTCTCCATTTTTCATCACTGAGATATTTTGAAAGGTGACAGAGCCATTCAGAGGGGAAAATGCAGTGACCTCCTCATCCCAGTTTGGTAAAGCGACTCAGCTCTGAAATAGAAGAGGACGAACGCTAGGCTACAAACTATTCCTTCTGAAATCAGGGATTTTCCCGTCGTGTACAACCACCCGTATCAGTGATTCCTTCCCATCACCCTGTTCTCAGAGCCTCTCAGCCCATCCCAAACTGATAATAATAATAACATTAACAATAATTGCATTTGGTAAGCACTTACTATGTGTCAACCACTATTCTTAGCGCTGGGGAAGATACAATATAATCAGGTTGTCCCTCCTGGGGTTCACAGTCTTATTCCCCATTTTCCAGATGAGGTAACTGATGTCCAGACAAATTAGGTGGCTTGCCCATGGTCACATAGCAAACAAGTGGCAGAGCCGGGATTTTAACCCACATCCTCTGACTCCCAAGTCCGGGTTCTTATCATTAAACTATGCTGCTTCTCATGCTGCTTCTCTGGGTTGATCCCCCAAGCCAGCCCAGGGGAGGGTCTTAAATCCATCGATTTAACGTCATTTCTCGTTCTTTCTAGATTTGCAATCAGAAGACGTCAGAAAATACAACTGATTAAATAACTGATTGATTGTTTGAGGTCGTGAACAAGATGAAACTAAAAGAAGTAGCATCGGCTAGTCGATAGATCATGAACCTCGGAGTCAGAATGACCTGTGTTCTAATCTCGGTTTTACTACCTTTCTGCTGTGTGACCTTGGGCAAATCTCTTCACTTCTCTGGGCTTCAGTTCCCTAATCTGCAAAATGGGGATTGAGACTGTGAGCCACATGTGAGACAGGGACTCTGTCCAACCTGTTGAGCTTGTATCGAATCCCAGCACTTTGTACAGTGCCTGGCAGATAATAGGTGCTTATCAGGTACCACTGAAGAAAAACAAAGAAGCTGAAGCTCCCACCCGTTGACCCAAATGGTCATTAACAGCAGGAACCTTTAGGATGTTGTTGCCATGGGAACCCTGCAGATAAGTGCCATCACAGGATCCTCATCAGTATGGGGACTCAAAGAACGTGGGGACGAGCCGGCATGATCCGGTTCTCCGGGAACCAACCTCAGAGCAGCACTGGCTTTATCTAAGAGGACAGGGGCCCTTTCTGGAAAGCGTGTCTCAGTGCCCACGGGAGAGCAGAGAGGGGCTAATGGCTCCTCGCTGTCCCTCCGTTGCCGCTCTATCCAAAGGTCCGAGGAGAGAGGTGGGACCCGCCCAGCCCAGAGAGGGTCAGGGGTCCCCCCACCCCTCGAACGCCCCCCCCTTGAATGAGTCGTCTACACGTGCTGCCTAGAATTCCTCAACACCAACTCTCTCCTCGACCCCCTCCAGTCTGACTTCCGTCCCCTACATTCCACGGAAACTGCCCTCTCAAAGGTCACCAATGACCTCCTGCTTGCCAAATCCAACGGCTCATACTCTATCCTAATCCTCCTCGACCTCTCAGCTGCCTTCGACACTGTGGACCACCCCTTTCTCCTCAACACGCTATCCAACCTTGGCTTCACAGACTCCGTCCTGTCCTGGTTCTCCTCTTATCTCTCTGGTCGTTCATTCTCAGTCTCTTTTGCAGGCTCCTCCTCCCCCTCCCATCTCCTTACTGTAGGGGTTCCCCAAGGTTCAGTTCTTGGTCACCTTCTGTTATCGATCTACACTCACTTCCTTGGTGACCTCAATCTCTCCCACGGCTTCAACTATCATCTCTACGCTGTTGACACCCAAATCTACATCTCTGCCCCTGCTCTCTCCCCCTCCTTCCAGTCTCGCATCTCCTCCTGCCTTCAGGACATCTCCAGCTGGATGTCTGCCCGCCACCTAAAACTCAACATGTCCATGACTGAACTCCTTGTCTTCCTTCCCAAACCCTGCCCTCTCCCTGACTTTCCCATCACTGTTGACGGCACTACCATCCTTCCCGTCTCACAAGCCCGCAACCTTGGTGTCATCCTCGACTCAGCTCTTCCATTCACCCCTCACATCCAAGCCGATACCAAAACCTGCCGGTTTCAGCTCCGCAACATTGCCAGGATCCGCCCTTTCCTCTCGATCTAAACCGCTACCCTGCTCGTTCAAGCTCTCATCCTATCCCTTCTGGACTACTGCATCAGCCTCTTCTCTTATCTGCCATCCTCGTGTCTCTCCCCACTTCAATCCATACTTCATGCTTCTGCCCGGATTGTCTTTGTCCAGAAACGCTCTGGGCATGTTACTCCCCTCCTCAAAAATCTCCAATGGCTACCAATCAATCTGTGCACCAGGCTGAAACTCCTCACCCTCGGCTTCAACGCTCTCCATCACCTCCCCCCCTCCTACCTCACCTTCCTTCTCTCCTTCTCCAGCCCAGCCCGCACCCTCTGCTCCTCTGCCGCTAATCTCCTCACCGTGCCTCGTTCTCGCCCGTCCTGCCGTCGACCCCCGGCCCACGTCATCCCCCTGGCCTGGAATGCCCACCCTCCCAATATCTGCCAAGCTAGCTCTCTTCCTCCCTTCAAGGAACTACTGAGAGCTCACCTTCTCCAGGAGGTCGTCCCAGACTGAGCCCCCTCCTTCCTCTCCCCCTCGTTCTTCTCACTATCCCCTCGTCTTACCTCCTTCCCTTCCCCACAGCACACGTATATATGTTTGTACATATTTATTACTCTATTTATTTATTTATTTATTTTACTTTTACACATCTATTCTATTTATTTTATTTTGTTAATATGCTTGGTTTTGTTCTCTGTCTCCCCCTTCTAGACTGTGAGCCCACTGTTGGGTGGGGACTGTCTCTATGTGTTACCAACTTGTACTTCCCAAGCGCTTAGTACAGTGCTCTGCACACAGTAAGCGCTCAATAAATACGATTGATTGATTGATTGATTGATTGATTAATTGAGTAGAGCCCAGGCCCGTGCCCTTTCCACTGGGCCAGGCTGGCTCTCTTCTGGGTAATTTGGGGCTAGTTCCTTCGCTTCTCTGTGCCTCAGTTACCTCATCTGTAATATGGGGACTGAGACTGTGAGCTCTGTGTGGGGCAGGGACTATGACCCGCCCAATTTTCTTGTATTCATCCCAGAGCTTAGTACAGTGAATGATACATACTGAGAGCTTAAGAAATACCATAAGAAGAGAGGTAAAAAGCATGGTCCCTGCCCTCAAAGACATCCCAATCTAATAGGCTAGATAGGCAAAATGTCATTTACAACTGGGAGAAGAAAAGAATGGAACAATGGATATGTGGATGAGAAGCAGCCTGGCTTAGTGGAAAGCGCACGGGCAAGTGAGTCAGAGGTCTTGCGTTCTAATCCCAGTTCCTCCACTTGTCAGCTGTGTCACTTCGGGCAAGTCACTTCACTTCTCTGTGCCTCTGTTATGTCATCTGTAAAATGGGGATTAAGACTGTGAGTCCCAGGTTGGACAACCTGAGTACCTTCTATCTCCCCCAGCGCTTAGAGCAGTACTTGGGACACAATAAGCGCTTAACAAATACTAGCATTATTATCATTATTATTATTAGTGCTTGATAGTCATTATTTTTGAGTGTTTAATGTGTGCAGAGCGCTATTCTAAGTGCTGAGGAGAATACCCTATAAAAAAGTTGGTAGACATGTTCTCTGCCCACAAGGAGCTCACTGTCTAGGGGGGAAGCGAGAATTAATCAGTCAACCAATCGGACACATTTATTGAGCGCTTACTGTGTGCACAGCACTGTAGTAAATGCTTGGAGGAATACAATATAAAGGATTTGGTAGAAATGTTTCCTCAAGGAGCTTACAGTCTCGATTAATGAGCCTTACCTTAAATAGCAATATTCTGAGAGTCTGCGGATGCATTAAGTCTGGAGATTGTCACTAACAGATAGTGGGAAGAAGTGGGAAGCTGTATGTTGCCAACTTGCACTTCCCAAGCGCTTAGTACAGTGCTCTGCACACAGTAAGCGCTCAATAAATACGATTGATTGATCGATTGATTGATTTAGCTAAATTCTTCCTTCAGAAGATGGAATTCCAGAGGTCTTTGAGGGTGTGATATTTTAGGCCTGGGGAATTGAAAAGGGTGGATTTCCAGGCCAAAGGAAAGGTGGGAGCCAGAGGTGGGAGGAGGAAGCGTCTATACTGAGTCACGGTAAGAAGGCTCTTTTTGGAGGTTTGGTTGAAGAAAACGGACGAGGAGGAGAATTAGAACAGGTGGATGGCACTGAATCCCGTGATCAGACGTTCCCTGATATCAACGCAACTACAATTCGTTATTCCTCTGGACTGTAAGCTAGTTGTGGGCAGGAATTGTGTCTGTCTATTATTATATTGTACTCTCCCCAGCATTTAGTACAATGCTTTGCACACAGTAAGCGCTTAATAAATATTACTGAGCGAATTAATTTTCCACTTTACTGCTGCTGCAATCACGATCCTTGTGTTAGAAACTTTGTGTGTTTGTGTATGTATGTGTATGCACGCAAAGTATTGAGTAGTGGAAGCAGGGAACAAATTCAGGCAGTGGGGAGGGTTGAAGACGAAGATAGAAAAAGATCTACCTTCAGACTGTAAACTCGAAGTGGGCAGTCACAGACCAGTCACCCACTCACTAGTCATTCATTCATTACAATCATATTGATTGAGCACTTACAGTATGCAGAGTGTTTGGCAGCGTCTATATAAAAGTAAACGGACATATTCCCTGCCCACAAGACGTCATCAACTATTGAATTCCCACTTTACAGATGAGGAAGCTGAGGTTCAGAGATGTTAAATTCTGTGTCTGAGATCACACAGCAGACAAGGGTCAGTGTAGGGATTAAAATCCAGGTGTCTGGACTTTAAGCTGTGTGCACTGTCCATAGGTCATGCAGCTTCTCTTCTATTATTACTACTAGGAGTCAATTAATCAATCAATTAACGGCACTTATTGAGTGTTTACAGGGTGCAGAGCAGTGCTTGGCACAGTCCAATACAGAGTTGGTAGACATTTTCCCTACCCACAGAAAGCTTACAGTCTAGAGAGGGAGACAGGTACTAATGTAAATAAATAAATTACAAATATGGACATAGGTTCTGTGGAGTCGAGGATGGGGTGAATATCTATATCAAAATGTACAGCTATAACTGCATAGGTGACACAGAAGGGAGAGGTCTTAATTAGGGAAGTCCTCTTGGAGGAGGGGTAACCTCAATAAGGCTTTGAAAGTGAATGGTATTTTGGAGAGACACAGAAATCCAAAAAGGAAGTAAAAAGAATAAGGGCTAGTTGACTCTCTCTCCAAGGCTGGGATAATTTTCCAGAATTTCTGATATGTACAATCTTGCTTGTATATCATCGGATTATTATGACTCTTCCTCTGAAGAATGGCATCTTTATTATTACACACAACATAAGTATTCCTGTGAGATGGCTAGAGGCAGATGGATTTCATCCTCAAAACCATGTCTAAACACCAGACCAAATCTTGTTCACCTTAAATTGATCCTTTCTTGCCTTAACTCTGCCCTCTCCTCTGCCGGGCAAATTCTTTTTCTTCCCTTACTGACACCCATGCCCATCACCCCCGTCAGCTGTTCCGGACATTTAACTCCCTCCTCAGGCCCCCTGTTCCTCCCCCTCCTCCATCCCTCACCCCCACGATCTGGCCTCCTACTTCATTAGGAAAATTAACACCATCAGATCTGAGCTCCCCATAGTCACTGCTCCCCCTTCTCCATTCTCCCCACTCTCAACCCTCTCCTCTACTTTTCCATCCTTCCCAGCAATATCTTCAGATGAGATCCGCTCCCTCCTCTAAAGTGCTATCCCATCCACCTGTGCTTCGGATTCCATTCCCTCTCATGAAACCACTCACCCCTTCCCTCCTCCTCTCTTTAATTTCGATCTTCAACCGCTCACCCTCCAATGATTTCTTCCCTTCTGCCTTCATACACGCCCACGTCTCCCCCATCCTAAAAAATACCTTCTTGACCCCACTGCCCCTTTCAGTTGTCCCCCATCTCCCTCCTACCTTTCCTTTCCAAATTCCTAGAAAGTGTCGTCTACACTAGCTGCCTCGAATTCCTCAACTCCAATTCTCTCCTAGACACCTTCCAATCTGGCTTCCGTCCCCTGTACTCCAATGAGATTGCCCTTTCAAAGGTCACCAATGACCTCCTTCTTCCCAAATCCAATGGCTCCTACTCTATGCTAATCCTCCTCGACCTCTCAGCTGCCTTTGAAACTCATCCCGTCTACACTGTCCAGTTCTTTGGGCCAGGGACCACGTGTACTAGGGTCCTCCGACACCTCCAACTACGCATGTCCCAAACTGTCCTTCTTCTCTTCCTTTTCGAACCCTGCCCGGCTCCTGCCCTTTGACTGGTCCCTTTGATTTTCTTCTTTTTGGTATTTCTTCATAAACGCTTGCTATGTGCCAGGTACCGCTCTCAGGGCTGGGGTAGATTCAAATTAATCTGTTTGTATTCACCCCGTGTCCCATATGGGACTCACGGTCTTCACCTTCCCTTTTACAGTTGAGGTTACTGAGGCCCGAAAATTCATTCATTTTTTCCTACCTCATTCATTCAATCGCAAAGATTGAGCGCTTACGCTATGCAAAGCACTGTCCTCACAGTTTAAGAGAGTACACTGTAACAATAAAGAGACACAATTCCCGTCCGCAGTGAGCTCTCAGTCTAGAGGGGACACAGAGGTTAATATACAGAAATAGGTAAAGGAGGAAAGAAAAACAATGAATCCATTAGAAATTTACAGAGGGGGGACTTGCCCACAGGGTGATATAGTCAAAAACCGGAATTAGAGCTCTCGCCACCAGATCCAGCTGCTTTCTCTTCGCATCCCTGCAGATCACAAAATTTTCCTTCCTGTAACTGTAGTCTGAATTTCGGTGTTGTGTTTGACTCAATCAATCGATCGATCCTTCGAGCAATTGTGTAGATTGAGTGCATTCTTTGTGACGAGCACCTGACTCAGCTTTTACGGTAGTATAACCCAACAATAAAAGCGACATATTCCCTGGCCACAACAAGCCTTCAATCTCCAGGGGTAGGCAGAAACCAATAGGAATCATTACATTGTGGACGGAATGGCTGGGGAACCGGGGCTTGAAAGGAGAGGCTCAGCGCAGCCGCAGTCTTGAAGCCAGGAGGAGATACGAGGCTGGAGGGAGGAGATGTGGATTTGAGTGTCATCTGCATGGAGATGATAGATGAATCCGTGGGAGCGAATGAGTTCACCAGGGGAGTGAGTATACATGGAGAACAGAAGGGTACCAAGAACTGACATTTGAGGAACCCCTACATCATCATCAATCGTATTTATTGAGCGCTTACTATGTGCAGAGCACTGTACTAAGCGCTTGGGAAGTACAAATTGGCAACATATAGAGACAGTCCCTACCCAACACTGGGCTCACAGTCTAAAAGGGGGAGACAGAGAACAAAACCAAACATACTAACAAAATAAAATAAATAGAATAGATATGTACAAGTAAAATAGATAAATAAATAAATAGAGTAATAAATATGTACAAACATATGTGCATATATACAGGTGCTGTGGGGAAGGGAAGGAGGTAAGAAGGGGGGGATGGAGAGGGGGACGAGGGGGAGAGGAAGGAAGGGGCTCAGTCTGGGAAGGCCTCCTGGAGGAGGTGAGCTCTCAGTAGAGCCTTGAAGGGAGGAAGAGAGCTAGCTTGGCGGATGGGCAGAGGGAGGGCATTCCAGGCCCGGGGGATGACGTGGGCCGGGGGTCGATGGCGGGACAGGCGAGAACGAGGTACGGTGAGGAGATCAGCGGTGGGGGAGCGGAGGGTGCGGGGTGGGCTGTAGAAGGAGAGAAGGGAGGTGAGGTAGGAGGGGGAGAGGTGATGGAGAGCCTTGAAGCCCAGGGTGAGGAGTTTCTGCCTGATGCGCGGATTGATTGGTAGCCACTGGAGATTTTTGAGGAGGGGAGTAACATGCCCAGCGCGTTTCTGGACAAAAATAATCCGGGCAGCAGCATGAAGTATGGATTGAAGTGGAGAGAGATATGAGGATGGGAGATCAGAGAGAAGGCTGATGCAGTAGTCCAGATGGGATAGGATGAGAGCTTGAATGAGCAGGGTAGCGGTATGGATGGAGAGGAAAGGGTGGATCTAGGCAATGTTGCGGGGCTGAGACCGGCAGGTTTTGGTGACGGCTTGGATGTGAGGGGTGAATGAGAGATCGGAGTCGAGGATGACACCAAGGTTGCGGGCTTGTGAGACGGGAAGGATGGTAGTGCCGTCAACAGAGATGGGAAAGTCAGGGAGAGGGTAAGGTTTGGGAGGGAAAACAAGGAGTTCAGTCTTCGACATGTTGAGCTTTAGGTGGCGGGCAGACATCCAGATGGAGATGTCCTGAAGGCAGGAGGCGATGCGAGCCTGGAGAGAAGGGGAGAGAGCAGGGACAGAGATGTAGATCTGGGTGTCATCTGCGTAGAGATGATAGTGGAAGCCGTGGGAGCGAATGAGGTCACCAAGGGAGTGCGTGTAGATTGAGAACAGAAGGGGACCAAGCACTGAACCTTGGGGAACTCCCACAGTAAGAGGATGGGAAGGGGAGGAGGAGCCTGCAAAAGAGACTGAGAATGAACGACCGGAGAGGAAAGAGGAGTACCAGGAGAGGACGGAGTCTGTGAAGCCAAGGTCAGATAGCGTGTTGAGGAGAAGGGGGTGGTCCACAGTGTCGAAGGTAGCTGAGAGGTCGAGGAGGATTAGGACAGAGTAGGAGCCGTTGTATTTGGCAAGCAGGAGGTCACTGGTGACCTTTGAGAGGGCAGTTTCCGTGGAATGTAGGGGACGGAAGCCAGACTGGAGGGGATCGAGGAGAGAGTTGTTGTTGAGGAATTCTAGGCAGCGCGTATAGACAACCCGTTCAAGGAGTTTGGAAAGGAATGGTAGGAGGGATATGGGACGAAAACTAGAAGGTGAGGTGGGGTCGAGAGAGGGTTTTTTTAGGATGGGAGAGACATGGGCATGTTTGAAGGCAGAGGGGAAGGAACCAGTGGAGAGTGAGCGGTTGAAGATGGAAGTTAAGGAGGGGAGAAGGGATGGAGCGAGAGATTTCATGAGATGAGAGGGAATGGAGTCAAAAGCACAGGTGGCCGGAGTAGCGCTTGAGAGGAGGGAGGAGAGCTCCTCTGAGGATACTGCTGGGAAGGGTGGGAGAGTAGCAGAGAGTGTTGAGAGCCGGGGGGTTGGAGAAGGGGGGGAGGTGACTTTGGAGAGGTCAGACCTGATGGATTTAATTTTGGTAATGAAGTAGGAGGCCAGATCTTTGGGGGTGAGGGACAGAGGAGGGGGAGGAACCGGGGGCCTGAGAAGGGAGTTAAATGTACGGAAGAGCTGGCGGGGGCGATGGTCATGGGTGTCAATAAGGGAGAAGAAATAGTTTTGTCTGGCAGAAGAGAGGGCTGAGTTAAGGCAGGAAAGGATAAACTTGAAGTGAACGAGGTTGTCATGGTGTTTAGACTTTCACCAGCAGCGTTCGGCAGCTCGAGCGTTGCTCCCCGGGGTTTCGGGGGCAACTCTAGGGTTCTTACCCTCTCCGGGTCTTCGGACGTCTCCGGACGCAGGCCGCGCGTTCACACCAGGAAGAGTCAGCCAGAGGTCCAAAGCTTGGTTGCCGTTTATTTGCTATCAGCGATTACATAGTTAATAAAGAGAGAGAGAACGAGAGAGAGAGAGAGAAAAGGAGGGAGAGAGGGCACCTGTGTGTGTATGTGTGCCCCCCCCTTGTCTTGTTCGTCTCTTATACCCCCTGTTGCCCGGGGGCAGGATTTTCTCAGGCCATGTAGCACACTCACTCGCCACCCTCCAGCCACTAGCCTAGCAACAGCTCTGTCCATCACGAAGCGTTTGCTCTGGCTGGCCCCCAGCCACCCGTTGCCAACCATTGCTGGCTGCGGATATGGCCTTGAGGTTGCCTCCGAGCTTTGCAGGTGCAAGCTTGTTTTTCTTGCCCTGGTCCCTTTATCTCCTGTTGTTGAGTCTGTTTGGCTTTGAGCCGTTGGGTACAGTTTGTGTGCACATACTCCCTGTCTTTCCCACGCTCCCCACGTGTCCCCCTCCCGTTATGGCGGGGACCGCTAAGGGCGTCCGCGCAATGGGAGCATCTCGACCCTAAGCTCGCGGACCACCCGGGCAACAATGGAGCAAAAGAGACGAAGGAGGCACGGGAGGCACATGAGCAAAAGCAAAACCCCCCCGGTGGCGGCAAGGATCGAGACCAGCCAAGGGGCCAATCCCCCTGGCGTCACATGTTTGATCCAGTCCCAAAGTTCCTCCACCGCGCCCTCCCCGCGGCCTAGGTCGTCCCAAGCCTTGGGGAAGCGCAGCGACTGGGCGTTGAGCTCATCAATAAGGTGGCACAGTTCCTGTAACTTGCCGGTCACGTTGGCGGCCAGGAAAAGTCCCTCTAGGTGTTTCTTTACTCCGTCCCAGGAGGCAGGGAACGAAGAGTTGGTGGCGTTGCAGCGGAGCGGAAGCACGCAGACATGCCGATACCGGTAGTCACATGTCACCGCCTGCCGTAGGGACAGGAGGCGAACCTCGTCGCCGAGCGTCTCGATCACATGCTCAAGACCGATCAGCTCCTGCTGCAGGGAAGCGTCCAGGTGACGCTGAACCCCCCACGCCAGTTGGGTGGAGTGCATGAAGGCCGAGAGCTGAGACGCGAGGAAACCAGTCCGATCGTACAGATTCAGGATTTGCCATTCCTGGAAGGCGGAAAACGCGAGGTTCGCGATACCCAGCATGGCCTCAAACAATTCCCTGCGGTTGCGCAAGCCGCGCAATCGGGTCGCTAGGGCGTGCCATCGATGGTCGGTGGCCTGGGAAAACCAAGGGTCAGCGGACTTAACGGATACAAGGGTGTAGCGGGGCCGCCGGACCAGCCAAACAGCGTAATCTGCCGCACCCTCCGCGGTCATGGGTCGCGCCCGAGACATAAGGACGCATTGCGAGGAACCCTTGGTGGACAAGGAAAAGTCGCCATAAGCCGACCGGGAGGCAGTAAGGTTCCAGCTGTGGTCAGTACTTGGGCAGGCTATAAGCGCGTAAGGGGCAGGGATAAGGGCGTTCCCTTGAAAGACATAATCATGGTCGGCACAATTGCCCTGCAAGTGCAGGGAAACGTTCAGACCCTCACGGAAAATAATACGATACACCGAGAAAGGGTAATCCTGGCACGTCGCCCCGTCAGGGCAGGCGCCCGAGCGGACTCTTACGGTCGCAGTGGGAGAGCGTAGGGAAGTAAAGGCTTTCCAAAGACCGGGGTGGTGCATCCCCCACGGTAGCGCATAAAGCCCTGGCGCGGCCGCCTCCGTATATGTGCGGTCCCCAATGTGGTCATCCCAGGAGAGCAGGAGGGTACCGTTATCATTATGGGGAATACAGCGGAATAGGCCCGTGGAACAGTCAGTTAGAGGCATCCAAACCCCACCCCGACCCTCGGCGCACATTCTCCTGGGACCAGGGAGCGAGCTCGCATTTCGGATATAGCCGAAGTACCCCCCGCTTCCCTCGCTGGATTTTGTGCCGCCGGGGGTGCACTGAAGTGTGCCGTGGATCCCCAGCAGGGTAAGGTTTCGGTGTGTGGGGTGCCCCTGACCTTGGGGTATGTTGACTTCCAGCGCATAAGTGAAATTTAGCAACCGCAAGCAAGATCTGGTTACCTCGGGCTGGTTCGAGAAAGCCCCATTGCCGGTGTACCAGCATATGGGGGGACCAGTGCTGCGCAAGATAGCGCCCCGAATACGGATCTCACGCTGGTCAGTGTCTGGGGACTGATCCCGGTGCTGGCCCGTGAGCTTGGTCACGTTCCCTTGAAATGAGAGTTGGGGGGAGTCCTCCCTCCAGGAGACCATGCGTAACAAAGGCGCATTGGCGAGGAGGGCCCACTTCCAAACCCCGCTCTGCTCCTCAACATCCTTCAGATGGCTATTTACCAGAGCAGTCCAGTTAATCCGCGTCCCGGCCTCCCTCCCCACCGCGCCCCCGGGAAGAAGAAGGGGAAGGGGAAGGAGGGGGAGGAGGAGGGGAATCAGGGCGCTGGGACTTCCCCTGCGGCTGGGCATAGTCTTCCTCGACGAGGCGGAGGTGTCGCGAGGAGATCCAAACGGGGCCGTCACCTGTGGAGATACAAGCATATCCTCGACCCCGAATTAGTACCGGATCAGGACCGCGCCAATCGCCCTCCACAGTACGCCACATCGCTCGCCCCATAGTGCGTGCGTGCGGGTGGTGGCGCCGGGGTTTCACGGTCGCGGACCTGTGGCAGAGTGGCCACATGGCGGGGGAGAGTCCCGTCTCCCGAGCAACAGATAGAGAGTTATGGGTGTACGTTGCCTTGTCTAGGGCGCACTGCGTGACCCGCTTCCCCACCCCCTGCTTCTGCAGGAGAGTTTTCAGCGTCCTGTTTGCCCGTTCCACTATACCTTGACCGTTAGGGTTGTAAGGTATCCCGGTAACATGGGAGATGCCAAAGGAGGAGAAAAAGAGGGACATGGCTTTGGAGACATAACAGGGGCCATTATCGGTCTTTATCTCCTGGGGTGTGCCTATAGTGGCAAAGCAATGGTATAAGTGGTTTTGCACATGTCTTGCGGCTTCTCCGGCTTGGCGTGTCGCCAGCGTGAATCCGGAGAAGGTGTCAATGGTCAGATGAATCGTGGAGGTCCCCCAATGGGTGACATCCATTTGCCACAGCTCGTTCGGCGTGAGCCCCCGGGGGTTCACATCCGTCGACCCTGCCGGCCGTGGGGTGAACGGAAGACAGCGAGTACAGCGCCGGACAATAGACCGGGCTTCCTCTCTAGTGACCCCATACAGCCGGCGGAGCGAGGTGGCCGGGAGATGGAACTCCCTATGCGCCGCAGCCGCGGCATCCAGCTCCATCAGTGACGGCCCTGTGGAGTGTAGGCTGGCATCCACAGTGCGGTTGCCGTCAAAGATCGGCCCTTGTCCGTCCGTGTGGGAACGGACGTGCATGAGGTATACCTTACATTCCCTAGCCGCTACGGCAGCCTGAAGCAGAGAGATCATGTTCCCAATCTCCGAGTGCCTGTCGAAAAGTATGGAGGTTTCGATTCGCCGGGCAAGGTTAACGGCATACAGGCTATCCGAAATAATGTTGATCGCCTGGGGGTAGTTAGTCATTGCCCATATGATAGCGAAAAGTTCATTTCGCTGAGTCGAGCCGTATGGTGTGTCGAGCACCGACAAGGCACCGGTGGTCTGATTGAAAACTGCCGCCCGGTGTTCCTTGGTGGCGTCTGTAAAGACATTGTCTCCTCCGACCGGAGTATCGGAGATCACCCGAGGGGTCAGAATGTCCGATCCCTCGTATAAGTGGCTAAGAGTCAACGGAGAGTGTTCCGTAAAGGTGGCCTGCTGTAAGAGCATGGCCCACAGGAACCTGTCCCTGGCTATCGCCTCAAAGTCTCCCATGGCTACCCCGACATGGACTATAGGGTAAGTGGCTGAAAGCGCCACTACCCGCTGTATGGCGTTCTGGCAAAAGCGACCGAGAAGCTCAGTCTCCTTTGGGAGAACACGGGAGGGGTTTCGAGGATAACACCATTCGAGAATCCCGGCTCCCTGGTGTACAGCCGCGAAAAGGCTACCCTCCCGAAATATCGTGACCTCCATGGGGAGGCGGGGTTCAGCTCGACAAGTATGGCTACCCGCCAACCGCTGCGTGATTTCTCGGAGTGCGCTTTTCGCGGACTCCGTCCATTCGCGGCGCGATTTAAGATTGGGGTCTCCTTTTAGGAGATCGTACAGGGGTTGCATGAGGGCGGAGGGGATGGGCGTTCTCGCACGCATCCATTGAATCTTCCCTACCAAACCCTGCATATCGTTTAACGTGACGTATTTTCGGGGGTCAATTTGGGGTGGTCTTTGAGTCACCCGGGTCTCGGTGACGTCAAACCCAAGGTACGTGTACGGGGCTGATTCTTGTACCTTCTCAGGTGCTACGAATAAACCCTGGGCTGCGAGGGCTGCCACCACTCGCCGGGTGAGCGTCTGTACCCGCCCTTGGTCGGGCATACCCAGAAGGATGTCGTCCATGTAATGGACGATCGTCGCCCCCGGGTATTCCTTGCGGAAAGGGGCGAGTATCCGCCCCAGGAACCACTGGCATATGGTGGGACTGCAAGACATGCCCTGTGGCAGCACCTTCCACTGGTACCGGAGTGCTGGCTCCGCGAAATTCGGGCTCGGGACAGTAAAAGCGAACTTCACCCTGTCGGCAGGGTGTAACGGGATGCTGTAAAAGCAGTCCTTAATGTCTATGACCCGGATCTGGTGATTTTTTGGAATCATGTTAGGGGAGGGCAATCCGGGTTGTAGGGGTCCCATTGGCACAATGAGCGCATTGATTTTTCTTAAATCCATGAGGAAGCGCCACTTCCCCGCGGCTTTCTTTTTTATAACGAATACGGGGGCGTTCCAGGGGCTGAACGATTCCTCTAGGTGCCCCTGTGCAAATTGGTGCGCAACTAGTTCCCTCAGCGCCTGCAGCTTGTCCTTGGTCAGGGGCCACTGGTCCACCCATACCGGTGGGTGTGGAAGCCATACCAGTGGGGGTGTTGACAAGCCCCGGAACCCAGTGGCCCCACCTAAAAAGGATCAGCTTCATCTATAAGGTGGGCTCCCAGCCCCTGCAGAACATCTCTACCCCACAGATTCATACGGAGCCCTTGAACGCACAGCGGGACGAAAGCACCTTGCCTTCCCCGGCAAGACCAAATCAACGAACGGCCCGCCTCTCTTGCGGCTTGCAGTCCACCCACACCTTGCACCCCCATCGAGTGGTTTGCTAGGGGCCACTCCGCTGCCCAGCAGCAATCCTGAATAACGGAGCGGTCGGCCCCGGTGTCCAGGAGCCCTTTAAGGGGCTTTCCCTCAACTAAGAGGGTCCGCCAGGGTTTATCAAGGGTTATTTCTTGTATTATTCCAATATCCGGGGGCGGGGGATCAGGGGGCGGGGGTTCAAGGGGCGTAGCGCGAGCAATGACCATTCCCGATCCCAGGTATATACCATACGGATGATGGTTGGTGAGGGGAATCTCCCCGTGCCCTTCCCCCCGTTCGGACGAATGAACGACCCCCGCCGCTCTTGTCCGAAGCCCCACCACTAGGGCCCTCCAGGGGAGGGGCTGTATTGGGACGTTTACAGTGTCCCCGGGTCGGATTCCCACTGGGGCCAGGCATCGGACTTCAGCCCAAGTGGCTCCCGGGACCGAAGCCTCTGGTACTCCTCTATGAGAGAAACCTTTTTCGGGCTCTCTCCCGCGGCTGACACGGGGAACGCGTGATTCGGGGCCCGCGCGGGGCCCCTCCACCCGTTTCCCGACGCCGTTCGGGGTCTCTGCCTCGAGCGGCATTGTTTCTCATAATGCCCGTGCTTCCCACATTCAAAGCAAGTCACACCCTTCCTCGGCTGTGCTGGGGGGCCACTTTTGTCCTGAGCTCGGCATTGAGCCATCAGGTGTCCCATCCGTCCGCACCGAAAGCACTGTCGCCCCCTTTCCCCGACTCCTGATAATCCTTTCATTATTGCCCCCGCAAGCATCTGCGCCTTGTACTCTTCTCCTCCAACCCCTTCGCATCTTTGCAGGATGTCTCCTAATGTGGCCTCTCTGGGCAGCCCTGCCAATGCTTTCCTGCAGGCGCTATTTGCGTTCTCTCTGATCATCTGCTTCAATACAATTTCGGCGCCGTCCCGATCCCCTATAATACAGGTGACCGCGGACTGCATGCGTGAAACGAAATCTTGAATCGCCTCGTCCGGGCGCTGTCTGATCTGCGTTAAGGGGGAGCGATGGTCCCCTTTCTCGGGAACCTTTTGCCAGGCAGTTAGGGCAACCCTGGCGATCACCATATACACCTCGGGATCGTAGTTGACCTGCATCTCAGGAGTCTCGAATCGTCCCGTCCCGGTCATAGCTGCAAAAGCCTCGGCGGGGTTCGGGAAACCCCGTCTGCATATTAGTTCTTTCGCAGCAGTGGTAAACTCAGACATCCATATAAGGCCCTGTCCGGGATCCAAACACCCGCGGACAAGGGATTTCCAATCATTCGGGGTCAAAACGCTTTCCAGGGACATATTGTCCAGGAGCTGGCTCACATAAGGGGAGCTGGGACCGTAGGCGACACACGCCGCCTTCAACTCTTTGAGTTTCGCCCAAGGTATCGGGGCGAAACCTCGTCCCCCATCTGGTCTTCCTATCACGGGGAATACCTCCCATCCCGTGACGTCCTCTCCCCTCGCCACCGCCTCTTCCAAAGCCCGCTGTAGGGCTGAAACCGCTCTCGTCCCCTCCCCACTTTTAACGATCGGTTTCTTGCTTCCCACATCCATCTGCCTGAACTGTTCCCGCGTATCCCCTATCTCATTCTCAACCTCCGTCTGTGTAGCCTGATCTCCTCTTTCCCGCTCGGCGATGGGCATTTCACTCTGGGTGTAAGGCCCGAGATCAGGATAGATGCGGTGGTTACTCGGGGCCCGTGGGGGGGCGGTGTCTCTGCCTCGGCCTGACCAGTCTCCTCAGGTTGTCGGCTGTTCTCACCTTCCTGCCCCGCTTCCTCCTTGTCAGTCTGGCAGGTCGCGTCAAACTTATGAACGAGTCTCTCTGGCCCTTGAAAGGCCGCACGGAGGATACCGTGTATAAGAAAGTCCACGTCCTTTAACTCCCCCGGGTGGGAGTCTTCATAGGCCGTCATCTGTTCCCCAATAACGTCCCATCGCTCCTCCGTGATTCCGGAATCAAGTATCCACGGGGAGGTCATAGTTACCTTCCCTATAAATTCACTTATTGTTTTCAGCTCAATCTTTACCCCTTTACTTTTCAATATCTTGTAACAGTGCCGGGTGTACAATTCCTTATCTTCTGGCTTATATATGGGCAGCGATCGTACTGTCCCCATCTTCCCGCCTGACCTTTAGCTACCTGGCCTACGGGGCACTCTCCCTGGTCTTCCCCTATGGGGGTACCCGAGCCCCACGTTGGGCGCCAGTCGTTTCTCCCCGGGGTTTCGGGGCAACTCTCGGGTTCTTACCCTCTCCGGGTCTTCGGACGTCTCCGGACGCAGGCCGCGCGTTCACACCAGGAAGAGTCAGCCAGAGGTCCAAAGCTTGGTTGCCGTTTATTTGCTATCAGCGATTACATAGTTAATAAAGAGAGAGAGAACGAGAGAGAGAGAGAGAAAAGGAGGGAGAGAGGGCACCTGTGTGTGTATGTGTGCCCCCCCTTGTCTTGTTCGTCTCTTATACCCCCTGTTGCCCGGGGGCAGGATTTTCTCAGGCCATGTAGCACACTCACTCGCCACCCTCCAGCCACTAGCCTAGCAACAGCTCTGTCCATCACGAAGCGTTTGCTCTGGCTGGCCCCCAGCCACCCGTTGCCAACCACTGCTGGCTGCGGATATGGCCTTGAGGTTGCCTCCGAGCTTTGCAGGTGCAAGCTTGTTTTTCTTGCCCTGGTCCCTTTATCTCCTGTTGTTGAGTCTGTTTGGCTTTGAGCCGTTGGGTACAGTTTGTGTGCACATACTCCCTGTCTTTCCCACGCTCCCCACGCTCGAGCATAAGAGCGAAGGAGGCGGACAGTGGCAGTGATCCAGGGCTGTGGGTTAGTGGTACGAGAGCGGCAAAGGGAAAGGGGAGCGAGAGAGTATAGCTGAGTAGAAAGTGTAGAGTTGAGAGCAGTAATCTGATCATCAAGACTGGGTAGAGAGGAGAGGGCGGCGAGGTGGGGTGTGAGGCGCTCCGAAAGATCAGTGGGGCCCAGAGAGCGGAGATCTCTGTGAGGGAGTAATACGGATTTACAGGGAAAAGGAGTGTGAGTGAGGAGGCAGGTGAGAAGATTATGATCAGAGAGAGGGATTTCAGAGTTGGTGAGGGTGTACACAGTGCAGCGGTAGGAGATGATGAGGTCGAGGTTATGACCAAGTTGGTGAGTGGGTGAGGTGGGGTGGAGGAAGAGGTTGGCAGCGTCAAGGAGAGATAGAAGGCGGGCGGCAGAGGAGTCGTTAGGAATATCCATGTGGATATTGAAGTCTCCGAGGATCAGAGTGGTCATGGAGAAGGAGAGAAGGAAGGTGAGGAAGGGGTCAAAGTCGTTAAAGAAGTTGGAAGTGGGGCCGGGAGGGCGGTAGATGACGGCTACAAGAATCTGGAGGGGGTGGTAGAGGCGAATAATGTGGGCTTCAAAGGAAGGGAAGGAAAGGGAAGGGGGAGGAGGGATAGTGCGAAAGCGACATTGGGGAGCGAGAAGGAAACCGACACCTCCTCCTTTTCCGGTGAGTCTGGGGGAGTGGGAGAAGAAGAGGCCTGCACTGCAGAGAGCAGCAGAAGAGACCGTGTCGTCTGGAGACAGCCATGTTTCAGTTAGGGCGAGGAGGAGTAGAGAGCTGGAAAGGAATAGGTCCAGGATGAAAGGGATCTTACTTAAAACGGAGCGGGGTTTCCAGAGGCCACATTTGGCAGCATCTGTCGAGGGAAGGGAGGGAGGGGGAAGGGTGCGAGGGGTGGGGAGGGTTTGGATTGGGATGAGTTGGCGGGGGCCTGGGCGGGGAGAGTGGGAAGAGGGGTGGCGATGGGAAAGGAGAACTGGGATGGGGAAAGGAGAACTGGGATGGACACATACTCCCCTACAGTAAGGGAATGGGAGGGGGAGGAGGAGCCCGCGTAGGAGAATGAAAATGTACGGCCAAGGAGAAATGAGGAGAACCAGGAGAGGACGGGGTCCGTGAAGCCGAGGTTGGATAACGTGCTGCGGAGAAGGGGATGGCAGCAGCCCTGGGCAAAGCCACCCTTTGCAGGCTGGATATCGGCTACCTGAGCCCTCTGAGGGTACCCCACCGGCCTCGAGACAGGCCGTGGGGCGCGACAGGGATGGTATTTCGGTAGGCAGAGGAGATCGCTGTCCAGAGAGAGCATCGGAATACGACTCCCTGTGGTCTTTGGGCCTCGAGCCTCCACAGGACCCTTCCGCCAGGGGCTCACTGAGCGGATCGGTGCCTGGCAGCTGCCTGGACCAGCGGGGAGCGGGAACTTGCCAATGAAACGTCTCCCGCTTTAAGGGTCCGACCTTTAATTCATGGGCCAGCTCAGGGCCTTGGAGGTTGGTTGCGTGGTAAACTCTCCCGTGAGTTAATGGGATGAAAGAAGCCCCATGTGACCGAGTTTGTGGTCTCTGTGTTCTCCACACCACATATCACGGGGAGTGGTAGCAATAACTTATAAATGCCATAATTACTATCTATCTCAATAGGAAAACTTTCTAAATAACCACCACCCTCAACTTCCGCGCTCTGGCCCACGGCCTCGGTTCCCGCTGCTGGGAACCATGTGACTGGCAGTTCGAGAGGCGGAGGTGAACGCCAGTCAAGATCGAGCATCCGACTACGACTCCCAGCCGTCTTTGGGCCCCGATCTGCCACGCCACGCTCCCTCACACCGCGACATAGCTGGAGTGTTTGGGTGGGTGCCTGGGCTGGCTTCGGTCGCCTCCTCTTTCTTGCAGTGATATTGGTTCAGCGATTACTCTTGGTCAATCGCCGTGTGGGTACGACCAGAGTCTAGTCTAAAAGTTCTAGACTGTGAGCCCGCTGTTGGGTAGGGACTGTCTCTATGTGCTGCCGACTTGTACTTCCCAAGCGCTTAGTACAGTGCTCTGCACACAGAAAGCGCTCAATAAATACGATTGATTGATTGATTAAAAGGACTCCTCTATGACGTCTATGAGGATGACGTCATCCTCTATGACGGCCTACTACTGGGAAAATATATATTTTTGTCCCTCTCCCTGTCTACATTGTCTAGTTACTTGGGCCAGGGACCGTGTATACTAGGACCCTCTGACACCTCTAGCTCTACTTGTAGAAACCCGTCCTCGTCCTCTTCCAATTCGAACCCTGTCCCGGCACCTACTTTTTTCTGGTCCCTTCGTTTTTTCTTCTACTGCTATTTCTTCATAAGAGCTTGCTATGTGCCAGATACTGTCCTAGGCACTGGGTTAGAATCAAGCTAATCTGGTTGGACACACCTCTGTCCCACACAGGACTCAGGGTCTTTACCTTCCCTCTTACAGAGGAGGTAACTGAAGGCCCGAGATTTCATTCATTTATTCCTTCATTCATTCATTCAATCGCAATGATTGAGCGCTTACTGTATGCAAAGAACTGTCCTCAGAGCTTGGAAGAGTACACTATAATAATAAACAGACACAATCCCCTCCCACAGTGAGCTCGCAGAGTAAAGGGATAGACAGAAGTTAATATTCAGAAATAGATAAAGAAGAAAAGAAAGAAATGAATCAATTAGACATTTACAGAGAAGGGACTTGCCCACAGGGTGACATATTCAAGAGCTGGAATTAGAGCTCCCGCCGTTAGATCCAGCTACTTTCCTTTCGCATCACAATAGATCGTACGACTTTCCATCCTGTCGCACTAGTCTGAATTTCGGTGTTGTGTTTGACTCAATCAATCGATCGATCTTTCCAGCAATCCTGCTGATTGATTGCATTCTCTGCATCGAGCACTGTACTCAGATTTTTGCGGGAGTACAACGCAACAATAAAAGCAACACGTTCCCTGGTCACAACTAGCTTTCAGAATCTAGGGGGAGACAGAGACCAATAGGAATCACTTCATTGCGTCTAAACACGGAAGAGCTGGGGAGCTGGGGATTGCAGCAAGTAGCTCAGCTTTGCCATATCAGTTCTCAAAGCGGCCCTTTGCCAGGCTGAATATCAGCTACCAGAGCCTCCCAACATCCTTGAGACAGGCCATGGGGTACTACGGAGATGGTAGTTCAGTAGGCGGAAGTGATCACTGTCCAGAGAGAACATCAGAATACAAGTCCCAGAGGTCTTTGGGTCTCGGGAATCCTTAGGACCCTCCTTCCAGGGTCTGATTGACTGGGTTGGTGCCTGGCCTGGTTTCCATGGGGACCTGATCAGAGAGCGCCAGGTACTAATGCGGGTTCGCAACTTGGGGAGCGCCAAGGGCAGTTACCTAGACCAGCTGGGAGCAGCCTCATGCCAATGAAACGCCTTCCGATTTAAGGGCCGGCCGGTACACTGGGGTGCTCAGCGCCTTGGCGGTTGGTTTTAAGGTAAAGTCTTCCGTGAGCGAATGGAGTGAAAGGAGACCGATTTGGACCGAGTTTGGGGTCTCTGTGTTCTGTGCTCTACACCTCACTGGGAGTGATAGAAAGTACTGAAACAATACCATAATTGCTATCAAACTAAATCGGAAAATGTTCTAAAGAAATACCACCCGCACCTTCCGTGTTCTGGCCCATGACCTCGGGCCCCGCCGCTGGCCACGCTGGGACTGGTAGTTAGGGAGGCGGAGGTGAAGGCCAGTCAAGAGCGAACGTCAGACTACGGCTTCCAGTAATCTTTGTGCCCCGATCCGCCAGGCCACTCTCCCTCCCACTGAGACAAGGCCGGACTGCTTGGGTGGGCGTCTGGGCTGACCTCTGTCGCCTCCACTTTCTCGCAGTGCTATCGTTTCAGCGATTACTATTCATCAATCGCGGGTGTGGGGAAAAAAGGACCAGAGCAGAGGCAGACTCCATCCCACATCGGAGTTCGCAGCCTGGGAAAGAGAGTTAACACGCAGCTCCTCCTTTACTTTACAGATGTGGCAGCTGAGGCACACAGATTCCAGAGTGTCTAGGCCAAGGTCACGCAGCACAAAAGTGTCAGTACATCCCAGCACCGCACCCTTTCCAACTTCTATCGCTGCTTCTCAAGGGTGGCCCAAGGTTGCTTCAGTGGTGGTGGGGCTCTGGGAATCCAGAGGAGCCGGCCGGGGCCAGATGCATCCGGGCAGCTGTCCTCTCTGTGGCAACTCAGGAGTATTACATCGGCGTTCAACCGATGCATCAGTTCTTTTGTACTTCGTCATCCTCTATGACGTCCTTCTACTGGGAATATATATATGTTTTGTCCCTCCTCCTGTCTACATTGTCCAGTTCCTTGGGGCAGGGACCATGTGTACTAGGGCTGTCTGACACCTCCAAATACAAATGTACTAAACCGTCCCCCTTCCCTTCCAATTCCATCCCTGTCCTGGCACCTGATTTTGTATTGGTCTCTTTGCTTTTTATTCTATTGGTATTTCTTCAAAAGCACTTGCTATGTGCCAGGTGCAGTCCTCGGGGCTGGGGTAGATTCAACCTAATTTGGTTGGACACACCCCTGTCCCACATGGGACTCACAGTTTTCACTTGCCCTTTTACAGTGGAAGCTGGATCTGAGAATTCATTCATTTTTTTCCTTCCTTCATTCATTCAATCGCAATGATTGAGTGCTTACTGTACGCAAAGCACCATCCTCAAAGCTTCGGAGAGTACACCATACCAATAGACAAACACTATCCCCGCCCACAGTGGGCTCACTATCTAGAGGGGGAGATTGGCGTTATTACACAGAAAGAGAAGAAGAAGGAAAGAAATAAATTGAATGAATCAAACATTTACGAAGAGGGGACTTGTCCATATAGTCAAGAGCCGGAATTAGAGCTATCTCCCCCAGATCCAGCTGCTTTCCTTCAGCATCACTATACATCGTTCGACCTTTCTTCCTAGTCTGATTTGGGGTTGTGTATGACTCAATCGATCGATCGATCCTCCGAGGAATCGTGTTGATTGAGTGCATTCTGTACATCAAGCACCATACTCAGCTTCTGCGCGGGTACAACCAACAATAAAAGCCACAACGGTTTGTGCTTTCCTGACCACAACGAACTTTCAGTCTCCAGGGGAAGGCAGACACAAATAGGAATCAAATCCTACCGGCTAAAGACGGAAGGGCTGGGGATCTGGGGGTTGCGGGAAGAAGCTCAGAAAGGCCCCAGCGCTGCGCACAGCCGCCCTTTGCCAGGCTACCCGAGCCTTCCGTAAGCCCCAGAACGGCCTCGAGACAGGCCGTGGGGCACGACAGAAATGTACTGTGGAAGGTGGAGGCGATAGTATAGTATTCTCTCTGAAGGGATCAGACGACTTCCAGAGGTTTTTGGGCCTCGAGCTTCCACAAGACCTTCCCTCCATGGGCTGATTGACTAGGTCTGTGCCTGTCCTAAGCTCCATGGGGATCTGAGGTAGAGCGCTGGGTACTAATGAGGGTTCGCTCCCGTGGGAGAATCTTGGGGAGGGTCAAGGGCAGCTGCTTGGAAGAGCGGGGAGCGGCCTCATGCCAATGAAACCCCTCCGGATTTAAGGGGCCGGCCTTCAGTACATGGCGTTGCTGAGTGTCCTGGTGGTTTGTTGTGTGGTAAACTCTTCGTTGAGCCCGATTTGGACCGAGTTTGGTGTCTCTGTGTTCTCAGCACTACACCTCACAGGGAGTGGTAGCAAGTACTTAGAAAATACCAAAATTACTATCAATCCCAAAAGGACAAATTTCTATACAACCGCCGCCAGCGCCTTACGCGCTCTGGCCCATGGCCTCGGGCCCTGCCGCTGGACACGACGGGACTGGTAGTTCGGGAGTCGGAGGTGAACGCCAGTCAAGAGCGAGCGTCAGACTATGGCTTACAGTAGTCTTTGTGAACCGATCTGTTACGCTACGCTCCCTCCCACTGCGACACGGCCGGATTGTTTGGGTGGGTGTCTGGGATAGCCTCTGTCGCCTCCTCTTTCTTGCAATGCTGTTGGTTCAGTGATTACTCTTGGTCAATCCCGGGTTTGGAGACCGCAGGACCAGAGCAGAAGCGGCCTGCGCAGTTCATCCTCAGGTTTACAGGTGTGGCAACTGAGGCACACAGATTCCAGAATGCCTTGGCCAAGGTCACACAGCAAAAAAGGATCACAATAGGGACTTGATCCCAGGTCTACCACATCCCAGTCCTGCACCCTTTCCAACTCCCTTCGCTGCTTCTCGAGGGTGATGTGAGGTTGTTTGGATGGCGGCGGGGCTCTGGGAATCCAGAGGAGCGGGCCGGGGCCAGACGAATCCCGGCAGCTGCCCTCTTGTAGCAACCCTTAAGTATTTCATCGGGGCTCAACCGATGCTTCCGTCTTTTTGTATTGGGTCATCCTCTATGACGTCTTCCTACTGGGAAAATACATTTTTCTCCCTCCTCCCGTCTATCTTGTTCAGTTCCCTGGACCAGGGACCGTGTGTAGTAGGGCACTCCGACACCTCCAACTACACATGTCATAAACTGTCCTCCTTCTCTTCCCATTCGAACCCTGTTCCGGCATCTACTTTTTTCTGGTCTCAGTTTTTTCTTCTACTGGTATTTCTTCATAAGTGCTGGCTATGTGTCAGGTATTGTCCTAGGCGCTGGGTTAGAATCAAGATAATCTGGTTGGACACACCCCTGTCCCACCTGGGACTCACGGTCATCACCTCTCCTTTCACAGATGTGATGACTGAGGCCCCGAAAAGACATTCATTTGTTCTTCCTGCCTTCCTGCCTTCCTGCCTTCCTTCCTTCCTTCCTTTCCTTCCTTCCTTCCTTTCCTTCCTTCCTTCCTTCCTTCCTTCCTTCCTTCCTTCCTTCCTTCCTTCCTTCCTTCCTTCCTTCCTTCCTTCCTTCCTTCCTTCCTTCCTTCCTTCCTTCCTTCCTTCCTTCCTTCCTTCCTTCCTTCCTTCCTTCCTTCCTTCCTTCCTTCCTTCCTTCCTTCCTTCCTTCCTTCCTTCCTTCCTTCCTTCCTTCCTTCCTTCCTTCCCAAAGACTGAATGCTTACTGTATGCAAAGCACTGTCCTCAGATCTTTGAAGATTAGTTTACAACAATAAACAGACTCAATCGCCACCCACAGTGAGCTCACAGTCTAGAGGGGGAGACAGATGTTAATATACAGAAATAGATAAAGAAGGAAAGAAAAAAATGAATCAATTAGACATTTGTAGAGATGGGACTTGCCCACAGGGTTAGAGCTCTTGTCACCAGATCCAGCTGCTTCCCTTTTGCATCACTGTAGATTATACGATTTTTTCCTGTGCCTGAATTTTGAATTTGGTGTTGTGTTGGACTCAATCAATCTATCGATCCTCTGATCAATCGTGTGGCTAGAGTGCATTCTGTGCATCGAGCACTATACTCAGCTTTTGTGGAAATACCACCCAACAATAAAAGGGACACGTTCCCTGGCCACAATGACCTTTCAGTCTCCGGCGGGAGGCAGACACCAATAGGAATCAATTCATTGCGGCTATAGACGAAAGGTCTGGGGAGCAGGGAGTTGTGGGGAAAGGCAGCGCTACGGAAAGCCCGCTCTTTGCCAGGCTGAATATAGTCCGCAGGAGACTCCTGCGAATCCCCAACGGACGCGAGACAGATCGTGGGGCATGGTAGTTCTGTAGGCGGAGACGATCACTGTCCAGAGAGAGCATCGGAATACGACTCCCTGAGGTCTTTGGGCCTCGAGCCTCCACAGGACCCTCCCGCCAGGGTCTCACTGACCGGGTGGGTGCCTGACCTGACCTGGGCTCCATGTGGATCTGACGGAGACCGCAGGTACTAACGAGGGTTTGCTCCCGTGGAAGCATCTTGGGAAAGGCCAATGGCAGCTGCCTGGACCAGCGGGCAGCGGGCTCATGCCAATGAAATGTCTCCCGATTTAACGGTTCAGCCGTCAGTACATGGGGCTGCTCAGTGCCCTGGCGGTGGGTTATGTGGTACAGTCTCCCGTGAGCGAATGGAATGAAAGTAGCCCGATTTGGACCGAGTTTGGGATCTCTATGTTCTCTGCGCTACATCTCCCAGGGAGTGGTAACAAGTACTTAAAAATACCATAATTACTATCAGTCTCAATCGGAAGACGTTCTAAGCAAACACCGCCCACGCGTTCCGCACTCTGGCCCATGGCCTCGGGCCCCGCCGCTGGGCACCATGTGACTGGTTGTTCTGGAGGCAGAGGTGAACGCCAGTCAAGAGCGAGCGTCAGACTATGACTCCCAGAAGTCTTTGTCTCCGATCCGCCACTCCACGTTCCCTACGACCGCGACACGGCCGGATTGTTTGGGTTGTTGTCTGGGCTGGCCTCTGTTGCCTCCTCTTTCTTGCAGTGCAGCTGGTTTAGTGATTACTCTTGGTCAATCCTGGGTGTGGAGACGGCAGGTCCAGAGCAGAGGCGGCCTACGTCTCATATCGGGGCTCGCAGCCTGGGGAAGAGAGTTAACACGTAGCTCTTCCTCAGGTTTACAGGTGTGGCAGCTGAGGCACACAGATTCCCGAGTGTCTTGGGCAAGGTCACACAGCACAAAAGTGTCACAACCGGGACGTGGTCCCAGTTTTGCTCCATTCCAGCCCTGCGCCCTTTCCAACTCCCTCCGCTGCTTCTCGAGGGTTGTGCGAGGTTGTTTGGATGGCGGAGGGGCTCTGGGAATCCGGAAGGGGCGGCCGGGGCCAGAGGAATCCGGGCAACTGTCCGCTGGTGGCAACTCTCGAGTATTGCTTCGACGCTCAACCGATGCTTCCGTCCCTTTGTACTTCGTCATCCTCTATGACGTCCTCCCACTGGGAAAATATATATTTTGTCCCGCCTCCCGTCTACGTTGTCCTGTTGCTAGGACCAGGGATCATGTGCGCTAGGGTCCTCCGACACCTCCAAAACCACGTGTCCAAAACCGTCCTCCTTCTCTTCCAATTTGAACCATGTCCCTGCACCTGCCTTCTTATTGGTCTCTTTGTTTTTCTTCTACGGGTATTTCTTCGTAAACACTTACTATTTACCAGGTACTGTCCTCAGAACTGGGGTAGATTCAAGCTAATCTGGTTAGACACACTTCTGTGACACTTGGGACTCACGGTTGTCACCTTCTCTTTTGCCGATGAGGTAACTGAGGCCCCGAGGATTCATTCACCTGTCCCTTTACTCATTTATTCATTCGCAATGATTGAGCGCTTACTGCATGCAAAGTACTGTCCTCAGTGCTTGGGAGAGTACACTGAAACAATAAACAACCACAGTGAGCTCTCATTCTAGAGGTAGAGACAGATGTTAGTATACAGAAATAGGTAAAGAGGAACAGAAAAAAAATGAATCAATCAGACATTTACAGAAAGGGGACTTGCCCACAGGGTGACATATTCAAGAGCCAGAATTAGAGCTCTTGCTACCAGATCCAGCTCCTTTCCTTTCGTGTCACTATAGAACGAACGATTTTCCTTCCTGTATCAAAAGTTTGAAAGTCGGTGTTGTGTTTGACTCAGTCAATCGATCGATCCTTAGAGCTATTGTGCTGACTGAGTGCATTCTGTGCGACGGGTACCTGACTCAGCTTTTGCGGGAGTACAACTCAACAATAAAACGGACACGTTTCCTTGTCATAACGAGCTATCAGTCTCCAGGGAGAGAGAGACACCAATAGGAATCATTACACTGTGGATCTAGATGGAAGGGTTGTGGAGATGGGACTTGAGGGGAGAGGCTCGGCGCGGCCACAGCCCTGTTCAAAGCTGCCCTTTGCAGGCTGGATATCGGCTACCCGAGCCTTCTGCGAGCCCACCAACGGCCTCGAGACAGCCCGTGGATGACGACGGGGATGGTAGTTGGGTAGGCGGAGGTGATCGCTATCCAGAGAGAACATCAGAATACGACTCCCAGAGGTTTTCGGGTCTCGATCCTCCACAGTACCTTCCCGCCAGGGTCTGATTGATTGGATCGGTGTCTGGCCTGGGTTGTATGAGGGTCTGAATGAAAGTTCGCTCCGATGGGATCATCAGGGGTGCGGCCAAGGACAGCTGCCTGGATCAGCGGGGAGCAGGCTCATGCCAATCAAACCCCTCCCGATTTAAGGGGCCGACTCTCAGTACATGGGGCCGCTCAGTTCCATAGCGGCTTGTTGATTGGTAAACTCTCCCGTGAGTGAATGGGATGAAAGGAGCCCGATTTGGACAGAGTTTGGGGTCTCTGAGTTCTCTGCGCTACACCTCATTGGGAGTGGTAGCAAGTACTTTCAGAATACTATAATTAGTAACAATGTCAATCAGAAACCGTTCTAAACAACCGCCGCCCGCGCATTCCATCCTCTGGCCCATGGCCTCGGACCCCGCCGCCGGGCACGTTAGGACTGGTAGTTCGGGAGGCGGAGGTGATCACCAGTCAAGAGCAAAGGTCAGACAACGAGTCCCAGAAGTCTTTGGGCCCCGATCCGCCACGCCACACTCTCTCCCACCTACACACAGCCTCATTGATTAGGTGGGTGCCTGGGCAGGCCTCTGTCACATCCGACTTGTCCACAGTGCTATTAGTTCAGCGATTACTCTTGACCCATCGCAGGTTTGGGGACCGTACGACCGGAGCAGAGGCAGCCTGCGACCCACATCGAGGCTTGCAGCCTGTGGAAAAGGGTTAGCATCATCCTCAGGTTTACACGTGAGGCAGCTGAGGTACACAGGTTCCAGACTGTCTTGACCAAGGTCCAACAGCACAAAAGTGTCATAACCGGGACTTGGTCCCAGGGCAACCACATCCCAGCCCTGCACCTTTAGCAACTCATTTCGCTGCTTCTCAAGGCTGCTGCGAGGTTGTTTGGATGGCGGCGGGGCTCTGGGAATCTGGAGGAGCCGGCCGGGGCCAAACGAATCGGGCAGCTGCCCTCTTGTGGCAACTCTGCAGTATTACATCGGCGCTCAACCAAAGCTTCCGTCTTTTTGTACCTGATCATCTTCTGTGGCGTCATCCGACTGGGAAACTTTTTGTTTGTCCCTCCACCCGTCTCCATTGTCCAGTTCCTTGGGCCATGGACCTCCGACAGCTCCAACTACACATGTCCAAAACCATCCTTCTTCTCTTCCAATTTGAACCCTGTCCCGGTACCTGCATTTTGACTAGTCTCTTTGTTTTTTCTTCTACTGGTATTTCTTCATATGCGCTTGTTATGTGCCAGGTTCTGTCCTCGGCTCTCAGATAGATTCAAGCCAATCTGGCTGGACACACCCTTGTCCCACATTCAATTTACGGATTTCACCTTCCGTTTTACGGTGGAGGTAACTGATGCCTCGAGAATTAATTCGTTTGCTCCTTCTTTCATTCATTCAGTCGCCTTGATTGAGCACTTAGTGTTAGCAAAGCAGTGTCCACAGAGCTTGGTAGAGTACACTATAACAATAATCAGACACAATCCCCATCCACAGTGAGCTCACAGTCTAGCAGGGAGACAGACGTTAATATACAGAAGAGATAAAGAAGGAAAGGAAAAAGTGTATTGATCAGACATTTGCAGAGAGGGGACTTGCCCAGAGGGTGACATAGTCATGAACTGGAATTAGAACTCTCGCCCCCAGATCCAGCTGCTTTCCTTTCTCATCACTGTAGATCGTTCGACTTTCCTTCCTGTCTCAATAGTCGGAATTTGGGTGTTGTGCTTGACTCAACCAATCATTTCACCCATTCATTCAGTCAATCGTATTTCTTGAGCGCTCACTGTGTGAAGAGCACTGTTCCGAGCTCTTAAGAAGTACAGGTAGGCAACATATAGAGACGGTCCCTTCCCAACAACAGGCTCACAGTCTAGAAGGGGATGACGACAGATAACTAAACAAAGAAAGTACACAGGTGTCAAAACCGTCAGAATAAACAGAATTATAGCTATATGCACATCACTAATAAAATAGGGTAGTGAATATGTACAAGTAAAATAAATAAAGAAATAAATATGTACAAATACATACAAGTGCTGTGGGGAGGGGACGGGGGTAGGGCAGAGGGAGGAAGGATGCGATGAGAAGGCGAGGAGGAGAGGAAAACGGGGGCTCCGTCTGGGAAGGCCTCCTGGAGGAGATGAGCTCTCAGTAGGGTTTTGAAGGGAGGAAGAGAGCTAGTTTGGCGGATATGTGGAGGGAGGGCATTTTAGGCCAGTGGCAGGATGTGGGCCAGGGTCGACGGCGGGACAGGCAAGAACGAAACACAGTGAGGACGTTAACGACAGAGGAGGGGAGGGTGCGGGCTGGGCTGTAGAAGGAGAGAAGGGAGGTGAGGTAGGAGGGGGCGAGCTGATGGAGAGCCTTGAAGTGGAGAGTGAGGAGTTTTTGCTGGATTCGTGGTTTGACAGGCAACCACTGGAGATTTTTTAGGAGGGGAGTGACATGCCCAGAGCTCTTCTGTATAAAGATAATCCGGGCAGCAGAGTGAAGTGTAGACTGACGCGAGGAGACACAGGAGGATGGGAGATCAGAAAGAAGGCTCATGCAGTAATCCAGTCGCGATAGGATAAGAGATTGAACCAGCAAAGTAGCAGTTTGAATGGAGAGGAAAGGGCGGATTTTGGCGATGTTGTGGAGGTGAAACTGGCAGATTTCGGTGACGGATTGGATTTGTGGGATGAATGAAAGGGCGGAGTCAAGGATGACACCACGGTTGTGGGCTTGTGATACAGGAAGGTTGGTAGTGCCATCCACAGTGACGGGAAAGTCAGGGAGTAGACAGGGTTTACGAGGGAAGATAAGGAGTTCAGTCTTAGACATGTTGAGTTTTAGGTGGCAGGCAGACATCCAGATCGAGATTTCCTGAAGGCAGTAGGAGATACGAGCCTGGAGGGAGAGAGAGAGAGCAGGTCTGGAGATGTAGATTTGGGTGTCATCAGCGTTGAGACAATAGTTGAAGCGGTAGAAGCGAATGAGTTCACCAAGGGAGTGAGTATAGATAAAGTACAGAAGGGGACCAAGAACTGACCCTTGAGGAACCCCTACAGTAAGGGGATGGGACGGGGAGGAGGAGCCCGCAATGGAGACTGAGAATGAACGGCCGGAGAGATAAGATGAGAACCAGGAGAGGACGGAGTCTGTGAAGCCAAGGTTGGACAGAGTGTTGAGGAGGAGGGGGTGGTCCACAGTGTCGAAGGCAGCTGAAAGGTCGAGGACGATTAGGATAAAGTAGGAGCCAATGGATTTGGTAATAAGGAGGTCATTAGTGACCTTTGAGAGGGCGGTTTCGGTGGAGTGTAGGGGACGGAAGCCAGATTGGAGGGGGTCTAGGTGAGAGTTGGAGTTGAGGAATTCGAGGCAGTGAGTGTAGAAGACTCGTTCTAGGAGTTTGGAAAGGAAGAGTAGGAGGGAGATAGGGCGATAACTAGAAGGGGCAGTGGAGTCAAGAGAGGGTTTATTAGGATGGGGGAGACGTGAGAATGTTTGAAAGCAGAGGGGAAGGCACATGTAGAGAGTGAACGGTTGAAGATGGAAGTTAAAAAGGGGAGGAGGGAAGGAGCGAGAGAGAGTTTTCATAGGATGAGAGGGAATAGGGTCCGAAACACAGGTGGATGGAGTAACACTTGAATGGAGGGAGGAGATCTCATCTGAAGATGCTGCTGCGAAGGATGGGAGAGCAGCGGAGAGGGTGGAGAGTAGCGGAGAGAGCAGAGAGCCGGGGAATGGAGAAGGGGGAGGGGTGACCTTGAGGAGCTCAGACATGATGGTGTTAATTTTACTAATGAAGTAGGAGGCCAGATCGTTGAGGGTAAGGGATGGAGGTGGGGGAGGAACACAGGGTCCGAGGAGGGAGTTAAATGTCTGGAACAGCTGACGGGGGTGATGGGTATGGGTGTCAAAAAGGAAGGAAAAATAGTTTTGTCTAGCAGAGGAGAGGGCAGAGTTAAGGGAGGAAAGTGAACAAGTTTGACTTGGTGTTTAAACCTGCGCCAGCAGCATTCAGCCACTCTACCATAACAGCGAACAGTGACAGTGATCCGAGGTTGTGGATTAGTGGTGCGACAGCTGCGAAGGGAAAGGGGAATGAGCGAGTTGAGTTGAGTTGAGTACAGAGGGTGGAGTTCAGAGCGGTAATCTGTTTATCGAGAGTGGGTAGAGAAGATAGGGAGGTGAGGTGGGATGTGATGCTCTGAGAGAGATGGATGGGGTCGAGAGAGCAGAGGTCTCTGTGGGGTGGCAATATAGATTTTCAGTGGGGAGGAGTGTGAGGGAGGAGGCAGGTGAGAAAGTTATGATCAGAGAGTGGGACTTCAGGGTTGGTGAAGGTGGAGATAGTGAAGCGGTAGGAGATAATGAGGTCGAGGGTGTGACCAAGGTGGTGAGTGGGCGAGGTGGGGTGGAGCAGGACGTTGGAGGAGTCAAGGAGAGATAGAAGGCGGACGGCAGAGGAGTCACCGGGGACATCCATGTGGATGTTGGTCTCCGAGAATCAGAGTGGGCATGGAAAAGGAGAGAAGGAAGGTGATAAAGGGGTCAAAATCGTGGAAAATGTTGGAAGTGGGGCCAAGGGGGCGGTAGATGACGGCTGCAAGAATCTGGGGGGGCTGGTAGAGGCGAATATTGTGGGCTCCATAGGAGGGGAAGGAAAGGGAAGGAGAAGGAGTGATAGTGTGAAAGCGACATTGGGGTGTGAGGATGAAGCCGGCACCTCCTGTTTTTCCGAAGCGTCTGGGCGAGTGGGAGAAGAAGAGGCCTCCGCTGGAGAGAGCAGCAGAAGAGACTGTGTCATCCGGGGTGAGTCAAGTTTAGGTAAGCGCGAGGAGGAGGAGGAGGAGGAGGAGGAGGAGGAGGAGGAGGTGGAGGAGGCGAGAACGGGAAAGAAACACATAAGGATGAAAGGGAGCTTACCTATAATGGAGCGGGGCTTCCTTAGGCCACACTTGGCTGCAGCTGTGGAAGGAGGGGAGGGAGGAGAGGGAGGGGGAAGGGTGCGAAGGTTGGGGCCGGTTTGGATGGGAATGAGTTGACGAGGGCCTGAGCTGGGAGAGGGGGAAGGGGTGGCGATGAGAAAGGAGAACTGGGATAGGGGGGAGGAGGAGAGGGAGGGGGTTGGATTAAAGGGTTGGCGCTGGTACAGACGAATTCTGAGGAGGTGGTGGAGAGAAGGGGTGGGGGCGGAGGAAAGGGAGGGAAAGAGCTGGGTGGGAGAGGGGAAGGGGAAGGCGAGGACTGGAAAGGGCAGATGGGAGCAGTGTAATTGATAGCTCATGGTGAGGTCAGCAAGGTAAATGACAGCATACCTAGCAGTTAACAATTAACATGCAATAGTAATAATAAAATAAGCGGATGATGACGATCACAGAGAGCAGTTAACAATTAACATGCTATAGCAATAATAAAATGAGCAAATGATGACGTTATAGAGAGGAGTTAACAATTAACATGCAAAAACAACAGTAAAATAGGCGGATGATGCCCATAGCAGAAGGTTGAATTTTCCATGGGTCAGTCAAATAAAAAGGCTAAAGGCAAGAAGAGTCCAGGAGCTCTGGGAAGAATTGTCTCTGAGGTGGTGGAAGATGGAATCCTGTGAATGGCTGTTTTGGAGTAGGGTGGAATTGTTATGGGGGTTCATGGGAGAGGAAACGCCTGGGAAGAGGATTAAACAGCCAAATAGCATGGGTGGGCTGAGTAGGTGCGAATGGGATTGAGAACATAGTGAGAACAAGGGCCTTTTTTCCCCGGGGAGGGGGCCGGGCGGAATCATTCCCGTTCGGTACGGTCCTAACCCAGGGAAGGAGGGAGTGGGGGCTCCCCAAAGAAGGTCGCTTATCGATCGATCCTTCAAGCAATAGTGTCGATAGAGTGCATTCTGTGCATCGAGCACTGTATTCAGCTTCTGCGGAAGTACAACCCAACAATAAAAGAGACACGTTCCCTGGCCACAGGGAGACCGACACCAATAGGAATCAATTTATTGTGGCTATAGACAGCAGGGCTGGGGAGCCGGGGGTTGGGGGGAGAAGCTCAGCTAGTCCACAGCGGTGTGCACAGCCGTCCTTTGCCAAGCTGAATATCGGCTACCGAGCCTTCTGCGAGCAACCCAACGGCCTTGAGATAGGCCGAGGATGACGACGGGGATGATGGTTTGGTGGGCGGAGGCGATCGTTGTCCAGTGAGAGCATCAGAATACGACTGAGGTCTATGGGTCTCGAGCCTCCACATGACCGTTCCGCCAGGGTCTGATTGACTGGGTCGGTGCCTGACCTGGTTTCCATGGGGAGCTGACGGAGAATTACGGGAACGAATTATGGCTCGCTCCCGTGGAATCGACTTGGGGAGTGGGAAGGACAGCTCCCTGGACCAGCGGGGAGCGGGCTCATACCAATAAAACTCCATTCGATTTAAGGAGCCGGCCTTCAGTACATGGGGCCGCTTAGTTCCAATGTCGGTTGGTTGTGTGGTAAACTCTCCCGTGAGCGAATGGGATGAAAGGAGCCCGATTTGAACCGAGTTTGGGGTTTCTGTGATTTCTGTGCTACACTTCATAGAGAGGGGTAGCATGTACTTAGAAAATACGATAACTACTACCAATTTCAATCTGAAAAAGTTCTAAACAAACGCCGCCCGCGCCTTCCGCGCTCTGGTCTGTCGGGCCCCGCCGCTGGCCATGCTGGGACTGGTAGTTCGGGAGGTGGAGGTGAAGGCTAGTCAAGAGCGAGCGTCACACTACGACTCCCAGAAATCTTTGTGCCCCGATCCGTTACTCCACGCTCCCTCCCACGGCGACATAGCCTCATTGTTTGGGTCGGCACCTGGGCTGGCCTATGTCGCCTCAGCCTTCTCGCAGTGCTGTTGGTTTTGCGATTACTCTTGGCCCGTCGCAGGTGTGGGGACCGTACGACCAGAGCAGATGCAGCCTGGGTCCGACATCGGGGCTCGCAGCCTGTGGAAGAGAGTTAGCACGTAGTTCCTACTCAGGTTTACAGGTGTGGCAGCTAAAGCACACAGATTCCAGAGTGTCTTGGCCAAGGTCACACAGCAAAAAAGTGTCACAATCGGAACTTGGTCCCAAGTCTGCCACATTCCAGCCCTGCGCCCTTTCCACCTCCCTTCGCTTCTTCTCGAGGGTGAAGCGAGGCTGCTTCGATGTTGGCGGGGCTCTTTGAATGTAGAGGAGCCGGCCGGGGCCAGATGAATCCAGGCAGCTGTCCTCTTGTGGCCAAACTAGCTCTCTTCCTCCCTTCAAAACCCTACTCAGAGCTCACCTCTTCCGGGAGGCCTTCTCAGACTGAGCCCCCTCTTTTTCTCTGCTCTTCCACGCCTTCCCAACGCCCCCACTCCCTCCCTCTGCTCTACCTCCTTCCCCTCTCCACAACACCTGGGTATATTTGTTAATATTTATTACTCTATTTTATTAATTATGTGTATATATCTACAATTCTATTTATCTATTCTGATTGCATTGACACCTGTCTATTTGTTTTGTTTTCTTTCTCCCTCTTCCAGAACGTGAGCCGGTTGTTGGGTAGGGATTATCTCTATCTGTTGCCGAATTGTACTTTCCAAGCACTTAGTACAGGGCTCCGCACACAGTAAGTGCTCAATATATGCGATCGAATGAATGAATGAATTCCCAGAAGACTTTGTGCCCCAAGCCACCACAGCCACAGACCCCAGTTCTCCGTGCGGGGATGGGGGTGACACTCAAGACCAACGTTCCAGGAGCCAGGCTGTTTTTATCCACTCTGTTCGCGCCGCGCTCCAGTGCCAGGAGTCAGGACCAGTAATGAGCTTACACCGTTCCCCGCAGTGGCAGCCAGTGGAGACCGGGGCCCGTGAAGAATGGGGCCGGGGTGACCTCGAAGGGCAGGGCCGGGGGATCAGTGCCCAGAGATGAAGCGGGGACTTGCAAGGACGCAGCCTGGAGACCCTGGCTGAGTTCTTCCTTGGGGAGGGACATTTATACCGGTCTTGGCCTAGGGGAGGGGAGAGGACCTTATGCCAGCTCGGTTCTGCCCCACCCTAAAACAAGACCTTCTGGCTGGGCCTGGCTTTCTGGCCTCAACCACTAGTTGCTGAATTGTACTTTCCAAGCGCTTAGTACAGTGCTCTCTAGACAGTAAGCGCTCAGTATATATGAATGAATAAATGAATTTGCCGCCTGGACTCCAGCTGTTAATATCAGCACTAGTCAATCAATCAATCAATCAATCGCATTTATTGAGCGCTCACTGTGTGCAGAGCACTGTACTAAGCGCTTGGGAAGTACAAGTTGGCAACATATAGAGACAGTCCCTACCCAACAGTGGGCTCACAGTCTAGAAGGGGGAGACAGAGAACATAACCAAACATATTAACAAAATAAAATAAATAGAATAGATATGTACAAGTAAAATAAATAAATAAATAGAGTAATAAATATGTACAAACATATATACATATATACAGGTGCTGTAGGGAAGGGAAGGAGGTAAGACGGGGACGGCCCTCGGGGATTCACAGCCACCAGTTCTTTCCCACAACATTCCCAGCAGGAAAACACACAATCCAAATCTATCAGTAGCATTAACTGTATGCAGACCTCCGTACTAGACGATGACAAAATGAAAACAAACAAATAAACAAACAAAAAACCCACAATAGACATAGGAGACAAGAAGTTTACAATGTGGCCAGGACATAGACACAAAATGAATTACGGATAAAATAGGAAGGTATATTTATGGGAAAGTAAGGGCTTAAATGGATGATCTCATACTGTAGTAGTAGTAGTAGTAGTAGTAGTAGTAGTAGTAGTAGTAGTAGTAATAGTAGTAGTTATAAGCTCCTCTAGATTAAAGTAAACTGTATTATTCCTTACCCAATCAATCAGCCAATCAGTGGTATTTACTGAGTGCTTACTGAGAAGTGCTAAATTATTGAGATACTACAGTAGAATAAAAAAACACGTCCCCTCTTCTCAATAATATTGCAGTCTAATGAGGAAGGAAGGTATGAGAAAAATGAGAAGTAGGGTGTCCTAGTGGAAACAACACAGACCTGGAAGTCCCAGGACCCAGCTTCTAATCCCTGCTCTGCCACTTGCCTGCTGTGTAACCCTGTGTCACTTAACTTCTCTCTGCCTCACCTTCCTTAGCTGTTCAATTGATATTCAATACCTCTTCTACCTCAGTTTAGACTGTGAGCTTAGTGTGGAACAGGGTCTGTATCTGACGTGATGGTCTTGTACTTACCCTAGTGCTTAGTACAGTGTTTGTCACCCAGTAAGAAGTGAACAAATACAACAATAACACTAATAACAATAATAATAATTTACCACTAGAATGGCCAAATTAAATAATCGAATGCGCAGTTGAATAAAGATGAGTCTACAAGTGCTGAAGATGGGTTTAAATTAAGTGTTCTGTACTAGAGTTCGCTCAATTGAAATTGAAGGGAGATTAACTGGGTGAGATTAAATTGGTAGGAACAGAAGTGCTTTGGGTTGTTGGAATTGAATACGTGCTGAGGTGGTAGTTAGGAGGGTAACACCTAAGTAAAAAAAACTGAATGGGGAAGAACTCCTGGAGGAAGAGGGATTTCAGCAGGGCTTTTAAGACAGAGATTGTGGTCTGGCAGGTATGAAATGTGAGGGAGCTCGAGGCAGGAGAAAGGGCGTAGAGTCAGGGGAAGGAGAAAAAAACCACACATCAAATTGCACCTGTGGTACTCCATCGGCTTCGGGACCGACTTGAAGAGCAAACCTCGGAACGTCTCTATAACATGGAGGGAAACGGAAACATTCCCCTCTGAATGGTCGAGGTCAGAAGGTCTAGGGTAGCAGGGTGACCTGGCGATGGCAGGGATTTCCGGGAAGGCGGGTGCGGGGGCGCACAGAGGGCTGGAGAACGGCCATTTCCTGTTTGTCGGGCAGCAGATGAAGCATTAAGCTACTGTACAGGCGCCGAATCTCTGTGGTCGACATTTTGCGACTCCTGCAGATTTTCCTGTCGTATTTTATGACAGATGAGCCCTCACTTCCTGGAGCACCCAACCCGGTGCACCAGGGCCCTGAAGGCCTGCTTGACCTGCTCGTTCCGCAGCGTGTAGATGAAGGGGTTCAGCATGGGGGCAACGGAAGTGTTGAGCACCGCCACCCCCTTGGTCAGTTCCACCCTGTCCTTGGCGGATGGTTTGACATACATGAAGATACAACTGCCATACGTGATGGAGACCACGAACATGTGTGAGGAGCAGGTGGAAAAGGCCTTTCTCCTCTGCTGAGCTGAAGGCAGTCTCAGGATGGTGCGGACGATGGCCGTGTACGACGCGGTCATTAGTGCCAGGGTGACCAGGAGCGTCCCCAAGGCCAGGAGGAAAGCCATCCGCTCCAGGTAGCGTGTGTCTGTGCACGAGATCCCCATCATTGGGGAAGAATCGCAGATGAAGTGGTTGAGGATGGTGGAGTCGCAAAAATCTAGCCGTGCGATCATCACAACTGGTGGGAACACGATCAGATAACTGAAGAGAAAAGAGCAGAGGACCAGAAGGGTGCAGACACCCCGGCTCATCACAGTCGTGTAGTGCAGCGGCCGGCAGATGGCGACGTAGCGGTCGTAGGACATGGCGGCCAGGAGGAAGAACTCAGTCCCCGCCAGAAAGATGATGAAGAACAGCTGAATGAAGCAGTTGGAAAAGGAAATAGTTCTGTCTCCGGTGACGATGGTGACCAGGAAACTGGGAATGCAGGCGGATGTGAAGGCGATCTCCAGCAAGGAGAAGCTGCGCAGGAAGAAGTACATGGGGGTGTGGAGGCGGGAGTCCAGGAGGGTGAGGGTGACGATGGTCAGGTTGCCGGTGATGCTTAATGCGTAGGTGAGGAAGAGGAGGAGGAAGATCAGAGCCTGCAGATAGGGGTCATCTGTGAGCCCCACGAGGATGAACTCTCTCACCCCCGTTCCATTTCCCATGGTTGATTGGTGGCGTCAGCCGAACCTGTAGAACCAACGGGAGAGATGGGGGAGCTGAGGGCAGGTGCAGGAACAGCCTAAGACGGGGAGAAGAGCCCTTGGACCTAACAACGAGCGATTCCCCCTCCCCTGGACCGTCAGTGGTTCAGGCTCTGGCTGTTGCACAACCAAACTATATATATTTTGGCCAGGGAGGGCATGGGGCAATCCCCCCCGATTCTGCTCCAGGAGATCCATCGACCTTTCCTAGGTGCCGGTTCTTTGCCCACAGTACGGATGAGCCCAGTCTCCCCTGAAAGCTCACGGTTCTTCTGGCAAAGAGGATCTCTCTGGATCCCACCCTTTTGTTTACTCCTCGCTCTTTCGACTGTCTGCTTCTTCTCTTCTGTCTGCTACTGCCTGGTTGAGGTAATCATATCCAGTAGACCTGATCCATGCAGCCTAGAGGGGCCTCTAGGAAACGTGGCCACAGATGTGGTCCACTACCTGCCATTACCTCGTTCCAGCCTCCCCTTTCTCTGACTCCTCCTTCTTCTCTTCACAAATCTACATCTCCAGCCCATCTCTCTCTCTCTCTCTCTCTCTCTCTCTCTCTCTCTCTCTCTCTCTCTCTCTCTCTCTCTCTGCAGTCTCGTATTTCCTCCTGCCTTAAAGACATCTCTTCTTGGATGTTCTACCATCCACTCAAACCTGACATGTCTAAAACAGAACTCCTTATCTTCCCACCCAACTTTGTCCTTCCCCTGACTTTTGCATCACTGTAGATGGCACCACCATCCTTCCTGTCTCACAAGCTCGTAACCTTGGCGTTAGCCTTGACTCCTCTCTTTCACTCAATTCACACATTCAATCCATTACTAAATCCTTTCGGTTCGACCTTCACAACATCGCTAAAATCCGCTCTTTCCTCTCCATCCAAACTGCTGCCACATTAGTCCAAGTACTTATCCTATTCCATCTTGACTACTGTGTCGGCCTCCTTGCTGCACTCCCTGCTTCCTCTCCCCATTCCGTTCCATACTTCACTCTGCCACCCAGATCATTTTCTACCAAAACGTCCAGTCCGTGTTTCCCCACTCCTCAAGAACTACCAGAGGTTGCCCATCCATCTCCACATCAAACAGAATCTCCTTACCATCGGCTTTAAAAGCACTCAATCATCTTGCCCTCTCCTACCTCCCCTCATCACTTTCCTTCTACAACCAAGCCCGCACCCTTTGCTCTTCTAATGCTGTCCTTCTCACTGTACCTTCACATCGTCAATCTCTCACCCACGTCCTGCCTCTGACCTAGAATGCCCTCCCTCTTCATATCTGACAGGCCATTCTTCTTCCCACTTTTAAAGCCTTACTGAAGGTACATCTCCTCTAAGAGGCCCTCCTTTCCCCTTCTCCTACTTCCTTCTGCGTTGTCCCTGAGTTACTCCCTTTATTCATTCTCTCTCCCAGTCCCACAGCGTTTATGTATGTATCTGCAATTTTATTCGTTTATATTGTCTGTTTCCTCCTCTAGACTGTAAGCTCGTTGTGGGCAGGGAATGTGTCTTATATTGCTATATTGTACTTTCCCAAGTGTTTCGTACGGTGATCCACACACAGTAAGTGCTCAATAAATACGATCGGCTGACTGACTGTCTCTTCCTCATCTCATTATGGCTTTTCTCCTTTACCTCCTCTTCCCCTTTCTCTCTCCTTCTACATCTCTTCCTCTTCTTTCTTCTCCTTTTACTTCTCGTTCTTCTCTTCCTCCTCACCTTCTTGCTCTTCCTCCCTTCTTCTGTATTCCTTATACCCCTCCCTCTTCTCCTTCCTCCTCTTACTCCTGGTCATACAACTTCTTCTTCTTCACTTCTCTGGTGTCCTTTCCTATCGGGCGATGGTTATACCCTATCCATGAATTACCTTGGGTAATTGATGAATCAATTACAGCATTAGCAACGCGTGCCCTGTGTGCTAAGCATCACCTGAAGTGCTGAGTTAGATTCAAGATGCTCACATCAGACCCAATTTCTATCCCTCAGGGGGACTAACCGTCTATCTTATCCTCATTTATAGAAGAGGAAGCTGAGGCTCAGAGTGGTGAAGTGTTTGCCCAGGGATTAGCCAATAAACCAGAGGGAGAGTTGGGACTAGAAGCCAGGCGGGACTCCCAATCCCGTGTTCTTTTCACTAGGTTGTTCTGCCTCCTTCTGAGGAGTGAAGACCGTCCATCACAGACAAGAACTGCTGGGTGACCTGATTGGGAAACTCCGCTAACAGGGGGGTCAATTATCCAGGGTGGGGGTAAAGTCTTTCTTCTGATCCGTGTGGAATGACATTTTCCCAGGAACCACCCCCAACACCCATTCGGGGAAGATGCCAGTGACTCACGTTCATCTGCTTTACCCAGGCCAATGGTCTTCTGTGCTGGACTGAAAGACATGAAGGAGGATGGGTAGTTTAGGGGTCAGAACATAAGGACTGGCTTCTAATTCTAGATCTGCCCTTTGCCTGCTGTGTGACCTTGGAGAAATACCTTAGCCTCTCTGAGCCTCTGTTTTCTCCTCTGTAAAGTGGGGATGAGGTTTGAGTCCAGTGTGGGACAGGGAAGGTATCTGCTATGATAGCCATTCATTCGTTCAATCGTATTTATTGAGCGCTTACTGTGTGCAGAACACTGTACTAAGCTCTTGGGAAGTACAAGTTGGCAACATATAGAGAAGGTCCCTACACAACAACGGACTCACCGTCTAGAAGGGGGAGACAGAAAACAAAACAAAACATGTGGACAGATGTCGTCAGAACAAATAGAATCAAAGCTAGATGCACATCATTAACAAAATGAATAGAATAGTAAATATGTACAAGTAAAATGAATAGAGTAATAAATCTGTACAAACATATATACAGGTGCTGTGGGGAGGGGAAGGAGTTAGGGCAGGGGGTATGGGAAGGAGGAGAGGAAAAAGAGGGCTCAGTCTGGGAAGGCCTCTTGCAGGAGGTGAGCTCTCAGTAGGGTTTTGAAGGGAGGAAGGGACCTACCTTGGTGGATGTGTGGAGGGAGGGCATTCCAGGCCAGGGGGAAGACGTGGGCCGGGGATCGACGGCGGGACAGGCGAGAACGAGGTAAAGTGAGGAGGCTAGCGGCAGAGGAGCGGAGGGTGTGGGCTGGGCTGTAGAAGGAGAGAAGGGAGGTGCGGTAGGAGGGGGCGAGGTGATGGAGAGCCTTGAAGGTGAGGGTGAGGAGTTTTTGCTTTATGCGTGGGTTGACTGGCAGTCACTGGAGATTTTTGAGGAGGGGAGTAACATGCCCATAGCGTTTCTGCACCAAGGTGATCCGGGCAGCAGCATGAAGTATAGACTGAAGTGGGGAGAGACAGGAGGATGGGAGATCAGAGAGGAGGCTGATGCAGTAATCCAGTAGGGATAGGATGAGAGATTGAACCAGCAAGGTAGCGGTTTGGATGGAGAGGAAAGGGTGGATCTTGGCGATGTTATAGAGGTGAGACCGGCAGGTTTTTGTGGCGAATTAGATGTGAGGGGTGAACGAGAGAGCGGAGTCGAGGATGACACCAAGGTTGTGGGCTTGTGAGACGGGAAAGGATGGTAGTGCCGTCTACAATGCTGGGAAAGTCAGCGAGAGGGCAGAGTTTGGGAGGGAAGTTAAGGAGTTCAGTCTTGGACATATTGAGTTTTAGATGGCGGGCAGACATCCAGATGGAGATGTCCTGAAGGCAGGAGGAGACACGATCCTGAAGGGAGGGAGGGAGAACAGGGGCAGAGATGTAGATTTGGGTGTCATCAGCGTATTGATGATAGTTGAAGCCGTGGGAGCGAATGAGTTCAGCAAGGGAGTGCGTATAGATAGAGTACAGACGGGGACCAAGAACTGATCCTTGAGGAACCCCTACAGTAAGGGGATGGGAAGGGGGAGGAAGAACCCACAAAGGAGACTGAGAATGAACGGCCGTAGAGATAAGAGGAGAACCAGGAGAGGACAGAGTCTGTGAAGCCAGGGTTTGACAGCATGTTGAGGAGAAAGGGGTGGCCACAGTGTCGAAGGCAGCTGAGAGGTCGAGGAGGATTAGGATAGAGTAGGAGTCGTTGGAATCGTCAAGAAGGAGGTCAATGGTGACCTTTGAGAAGGCAGCTTCGGTGGAGTATAAGGGGACAGAAGCCAGATTGGAGGGGGTCTAGGAGAGAGTTGTTGTTGCGGAATTCGAGGCAGCGGGTGCAGAATACCCGTTCTAGGAGTTTGGAAAGGAATGGTAGGAGGGAGATAGGGCAATACCTAGAAGGGGAGGTGGGGTCAAGAGAGGATTTTTTTAGGATGGGGGAGATATGGGCATGTTTGAAGGCAGAGGGGAAGGAACCAGTGCAGACTGAGCGGTTGAAGATGGAAGTTAAGGAGGGGAGGAGGGAAGGGGCGAGAGATTTCATAAGATGAGAGGGAATGGGGTCTGAAGCCCACAGGTGGATGGCGTAGCACTTGAGAGGAGGGAGGAGATCTCACCTGGAGATACTGCTGGGAAGGATGGGAGAGTAGCGGAGAGGGATGAGGGCAGGGGAGTTGGAGAAGGGGGAGGACTGACTTTGCGGAGCTCAGACCTGATGGAGTTAATTTCACTAAAGAAGTAGGAGGCCAGATCGTTGGGGGTGAGTAATGGAGGTAGGGGAGGAACAGGGGGCCTGAGAAGGGGGGTTAAATGTACGGAAGAGCTGACGGCGATGATGGGCATGGATGTCAATAAGGGAGGAGAAATAGTTTTGTCTGGCAGAGGAGAGGGCAGAGTTAAGGCAGGAAAGGATAAACCTGAAGTGAACAAGGCTGTCTTGGTGTTAGACATTCGCCAGAAGCGTTCAGCAGCTCGACTATAAGAGCTAAGGAGGCGGACAGTGGCTGTGATCCAAGGCTATGGGTTAGTGGTACGAGAGCGGTGAAGGGAAAGGGGAGCGAGCGAGTTGAGATGAGTAGGGAGGGTAGGGTTGATAGCAGTAATCTGGTCATCAAGATTGGGTAGAGAGGAAAGGGAGGCGAGGTGGGGTGTGATGCGCTGAGAAAGCTGGATGGGGTCGAGAGAGCGGAGGTCTCTGTGAGGTAGTAATATAAATTTACAGGGGAGAGGCGTGTGAGTGAGGAGACAGGTGAGAAGGTTATGATCAGAGAGAGGGATTTCAGAGTTGGTGAAGGTGGAGATAGTGCAGCGGTAGGAAATGATGAAGTCGAGGGTGTGACCAAGTTGGTGAATGGGCGAGGTGGGGTGGAGCAGGAGCTTGGCAGCAGCAAGGAGAGATAGAAGGCGGACGGCAGAGGAGTCACCAGGGAACATCCATGTGGATGTTGAAGTCTCCGAGGATCAGAGTGTAAGTGCCATAACAACAACATCAACAACTACAGCTAGCGCATCAACAATGATAATAATGATAATAGTAAATAATATTGATAATTCATGTCCAGTATCGCCCCTAATAACAAGAAAAATGCCTGTGAGGGTTCCAGAGCAGACAAAGCCAAACAAGTCAGCTCCCATGAGCTCCACATACGCTTTGGAGATGAAGAGAATGAAAGCAGGAAGAGCAGAGATGAGAGAAGGCACAGACTCACTTTCCCGTGATCATGTTCCCTGATGGCGACCCTCAGAAGGTGAATTCGGAAGGCCGCGCTCTGTCCCCCTTGAAGCCGGCGTGCTGGTGCTGCACCAGAGGAGCGGAGGGTCGGGACCAGGGAGCACTTCCCAACCCCGCCATATCCAGGCCTTCTCCCTCCGACCCCCTGATTCCTCCCTGTGGCTCCTCATCAAGCAGACCCTCTCTTGGGGGGGCCCTGCCCCAGGCCAGCTGAAGGTCAGCTCCCCTCCCTTTGTCCCCAGGGCGCTTCCGAGACCAGATCCGATCCAGAACCCCTAGTGACAGGGCCCAGCCCAGGTGACCTTCCCATGCTCCGGACCCTCGGGGGGTGGGAAAGACTCTTAGAGATCACAGAGAGGAGGTCTCCTCCCTCCTCCAGCACCGGAGAAAGGAGTAGCAATAACACCTAGCACTGCACTAAATACTGGGAAAATTATCCAAGGAAGAATTAAACCCGGTCCCTGGAAACTTTCCTACCTAATCATAATTGAGCAGAAGGATGCCGACGGAAACATAAAGGAAATGTCAAATAAGACAGGAGCAACAGGGGACGGTGGCCAGAGGAGAAGTTTCAAGGCTACTCGTGGCCCAGATTCCAACAGCAACAGACCCGTTTCTCCGTGCGGGGAGGCGGATGCCTCTGAAGGCTGGCGGGGCAGGAGCCAGCCAGCCAGGTTTTTATCCACTCTGTTTGTGATCAGCTCCCGGGACCGGGGCCAGGAGTTACAGCAGGGCCGCGGGGAGCAGCGCTCAGGAGCACTAATGAGTCTACACCGTTATCCTCGGTGGAGGCCAGTGGAGACTGGGGCCCATGGAGAACGGGGCCGGGGGGACATCGGAGGGCAGGGTCGGGGGCTCAGCACTCAGAGATGAAACAGGGACTGCAGGGACCCAGTCTGGAGGCCTTGGCTGAGTTCTCCCTGGAAGAGGCAGTGACTCCATCTTTATCCTTGAGGAGGGGAGAGGCTCATCCATCAGCACGCTGCTGCCCCACCCTACATCAAAACCTTCTCGCTGGGCCCCGTCTCTGACTCCATCAACACTGTTCCTCCTCAGGGACTGCTCTCGGGGATTCACTGCCACCCGTTCTTTCCCAAGCCCTTCCAGAAGGAAAACACACAATCCCAATCCATCAATAGCATATACGGTGTCCAGACCTCTGTGCTAAACGCTGATAAAATAAAAATTAAAAATAGAGGTAGAAGAAATGGTCTCTCTCTTCAAGGAGTTTACAATCTAGTAGGGAGAGAGACACAAAATGAATTACGGAAAAAATAGGAAGATATATTTATGGGAAAGTAAGGGCTTAAATAGACGATCACATACTGTAGTAGTATTAGTCATGAGGGCCTCCTGGGAGCAGTGAGCTGTATTATTTCTTATACAACCAACCGGTCAGTGGTATTTACCTGGTGGTTATTGAAAGGTGCTAAATTCTTGAAAGAATACAATAGAGTAAATATACATGTACCCCATCCTCAAGAATACTTCAATCCAACGAGGAAGGAAGGTATGAGAAGAAGAAGCAATGTCGGCTAGTGGAAAGAGCACAGGCCCTGGAAGTTACAGGAACCAGGTTCTGATCCCTGCTCTGCTACTTGTCTGCTGTGTAACCTTGGGCAAGTCACTTAACGTCTCTCTGCCTCACTTTCCTTAGCTCTTCAATGGGGATTTGATACCTATTCTATCTCCAATTTAGCCTGTGATCTTAGTGTGGAATAGGGACTGCGTCTGACTTATGGTCTTGTACCTATTTCAGTACCTAGCATAGTGTCTGACAGCCAGTAAGCGATTAGAAAATGCAACAACAATAATGATAACGAATGCAATAATAATTTACCACTAGAGTGGTCAGTTTAAATAATTGAATGCACATTTGAATAAAGATGAATATGCAAGTGCTGACGATGGGTTTAAATAAGGTCATATGTGCTAGAGATGGTTCATCTTAAAATGCTGGGAGAATAACAGAGAGACTAAATTGATATGATCAGAAGTGTTATGGATAATTGGGATTGAATAAGGGCTGAGGTGGTAATTGGGAAGATGAGACCTTGGAGACCTCACCCTCGGCTTCAAGGCTCTCCATCACCTCGCCCCCTCCCACCTCACCTCCCTTCTCTAGTTCTACAGCCCAGCCCGCACTCCTCTCTGCTCCTCTGCCGCTAATCTCCTCACCGTGCCTCGTTCTCGCCTGTCCCGTCGTCGACCCCCGGCCCACGTCATCCCCCTGACCTGGAATGCCCTCCCTCCCAACATGCGCCAAGCTAGCTCTCTTCCTCCCTTCAAGGCCCTACTGAGAGCTCACCTCCTCCAGGAGGCCTTCCCAGACTGAGCCCCCTCCTTCCTCTCCCCCTCCTCCCTCTCTCCATCCCCCCCGCCTTACCTCCTTCCCTTCCCCACAGCACCTGTATATATGTTTGTACGTATTTATCACTCTGTTCATTTATTTATTTTACTTGTACATATCTATTCCATTTATTTTATTTTGTTAATATGTTTTGTTTTGTTCTCTGTCTCCCCCTTCTAGACTGTGAGCCCACTGTTGGGTAGGGACTGTCTCTATATGTTGCCAACTTGTACTTCCCAAGCGCTTAGTACAGTGCTCTGCACACAGTAAGCGCTCAATAAATACGATTGATTGATTGATTGAAAGAAAAATAAGTGGGGAAGGACTCCTGGAGGAAGAGGGATTTCAGAAGGATTTTAAAGTGAATAGTGGCCTGGCAGGTAAAAAATGGGAGGTTGTACAAGGTAGGAGGAAGGACACGGAGCCGGGGTCAGGGATGGGAGAGTTGAGAATGAGGTAGGGCTATTAGGTTAGTTTGGAAGGTCCAACCTGTCCTAGGTGGAAAGTTCGATGGACATAGAGATACAGTTGATGTATGTGATGGAGACCACTACGATTATGGGAGGAGAAGATGGAAAAGGCCTTTCTTCTCTTCTGGGCAGATGATGGATGATGCAGGCTAACAGTAGGAGAGACCGTTTAGACCCCTGCGACAGGAGATGGACTGCTCTACCTTCTGCAGGAGTAAGAGTGGGGGTTTTATTCTCTTTAGTTCCCAGTGGGCACAAGGGGACCAAGTGTGAAACTAAGGAAAGTATCTCCAGGGATGAACCGGGAGATACTACTGAATAGTAGATGCTTTGGTGGTCTCACTTCCACAGCATCGCCAAAATCCGCCCTTTCCCCTCCATCCAAAAGGCTACCCTGCTGGTTCAATCTCTAATCCTATCCCGACTGGATTACTGCATCAGCCTCCTCTCTGATCTCCCATCCTCCTGTCTCTCCCCACCTCAATCGATACTTCACGCTGCTGCCCGGATTATCTCTGTGCAGAAACCCTATGGGCATGTTACTTCCCTCCTCAAAAATCTCCAGTGGCTACCAATCAGCCTGCGCTTCAGGCAAAAACTCCTCACTCTCGGCTTCAAGGCTCTCCATCACCTTGTCCCCTCCTACCTCACCTCCCTTCTTTCCTTCTACAGGCCAGCCCGCACCCTCTACTCCTCTGCCGCTAACCTCCTCAATGTGCCTCGTTCTAGCTTGTCCCGCCATCGACCCCCGGCCGACGTCCTCCCCCTGGCCTGGAATGCCCTCCCTCCGCACATCCGCCAAGCTAGCTCTCTTCCTCCCTTCAATCAATCAATCCATCAATCGTATTTATTGAGCGCTTACTGTGTTCAGAGCACGGTACTAAGCGCTTGGGAAGTACAAGTTGGCAATCAATTAATCGTATTTATTGAGCGCTTACTGTGTACAGACCACTGTACTAAGAGATTGGGAAATCCAAGTTGGCAACATATAGAGATGGTCCCTACCCAACAGTGGGCTCACAGTCTTGAAGGGGAAGACGGACA